>NC_133192.1:1142500-1215000 GCF_049306965.1 Danio rerio
GAATGAGAAATAGACAAATTAATAGACATGAACAGACAGACAGATGGACGGAGAGATAAATGTTTAGACAGACAGATGATATACAAACAAACAGACATACAGATAGATGGATAGACAGATGAATAGACAGGAGTCATACAAAGGTATAGACAGAATGTTAGATGAACCGATAGACAGACAAATGCACAGACAAACGGATAGACAGAAGAAGGCACACTTGCAGAGGAAGTGTGGGTGCCTGAGAGTGCAAGCCCGAGAGTGCAGGCCTGAAAGTTCAAGCTCGAAAGTGCAAGCCTGAGAGTGCAAGCTCGAAAGTGCAACCCTGAGAGTGCAAGCCAGAGAGTGCAAGCTCAAAAGTGCAATACTGAGAGTGCAAGCCAGAGAGTGCAAGCCTGAGAGTGCAAGCTCAAAAGTGCAAGCTCGAAAGTGCAAACCAGAGAGTGCAAGCCCGAGAGTGCAAGCTCAAAAGTGCAAGCTCGAAAGTGCAAACCAGAGAGTGCAAGCCTGAGAGTGCAAGCTCAAAAGTGCAAGCTCGAAAGTGCAAACCAGAGAGTGCAAGCCTGAGAGTGCAAGCTCAAAAGTGCAAGCTCGAAAGTGCAAACCAGAGAGTGCAAGCCCGAGAGTGAAAGCCTGAGAGTGCAAGCTCAAAAGTGCAATCCTGAGAGTGCAAGCCAGAGAGTGCAAGCTCAAAAGTGCAATACTGAGAGTGCAAGCCAGAGAGTGCAAGCCAGAGAGTGCAAGCCAGAAAGTGCAAGCTCGAAAGTGCAACCCTGAGAGTGCAAGCCCGAGAGTGAAAGCCTGAGAGTGCAAGCTCAAAAGTGCAATCCTGAGAGTGCAAGCTCAAAAGTGCAATACTGAGAGTGCAAGCCAGAGAGTGCAAGCTCAAAAGTGCAATACTGAGAGTGCAAGCCAGAGAGTGCAAGCCAGAGAGTGCAAGCTCGAAAGTGCAACCCTGAGAGTGCAAGCCCGAGAGTGAAAGCCTGAGAGTGCAAACCCGAGAGTGAAAGCCTGAGAGTGCAAGCTCAAAAGTGCAATCCTGAGAGTGCAAGCTCAAAAGTGCAATACTGAGAGTGCAAGCCAGAGAGTGCAAGCTCAAAAGTGCAATACTGAGAGTGCAAGCCAGAGAGTGCAAGCCAGAGAGTGCAAGCTCGAAAGTGCAACCCTGAGAGTGCAAGCCCGAGAGTGAAAGCCTGAGAGTGCAAACCCGAGAGTGAAAGCCTGAGAGTGCAAGCTCAAAAGTGCAATCCTGAGAGTGCAAGCTCAAAAGTGCAAGCTAGAGAGTGCAAGCTAGAGAGTGCAAGCCTGAGAGTACAAGCCTGAGAGTGCAAGTGCAAATCTGCAGCCAGACCCTTCTCAATCAAGCTCTTTCTAGGTATACTAGAAACTTCCAGGCTAGTGTGTTTAAGGACGTTGGAGCTAAACTATGCAGGACAGATGCTGTAGCCAAGAGTGTATGAGCAGAAATATCTGACTATAAACAGCCCACTACTGAAGTGACAATCTTTAAGCAGAGAAGTTGACATTAATGATCATCACTATTGATGATTGTCTGGCTCTTTCAGTTTGATGTCAGCGTTGGAAAGCATTTATGAAGTTAAGAGTCCTAAATAACCTGTACATCATCATGAGCTGGCATTATAACTGCTCATAAAGCTTCTGGAATCATCTGGGAAATAAGTGCAGAAAAGAAAGCGTGTGGATGGTTGGAGGGGGAGAGAAGATTGACAGGTTTTGTGTTGAATGTTGGACATAAATTGATTGAATTGAACCTAACGATTTATAATCAGCATAATGATTGATCAGAAGTCAAATAAAGACAACCATGTGCTTCACACACACACACATACAGTATATAAACACACATATATGAGCACAAACTCATACACATGTCCAAATTATCAATATATGCACACATACACACATCAATACCTAAACGAAAACAGATGAAGGCTTGATTTTAGTGTTGAAAGTTTAATATAAAATGGAGACACGGTGGCTCAGTGGTTAGCACTGTCCCTTCACAGCAAGAAGGTTGCTGGTTCGAGCCCCTGCTGGGTTTGCATGTTCTCCCTGTGTTGGCGTGGGTTTCCTCCGGGTGCTCCGGTTTTCCCCACAAGCCCAAAGACATGTGGTACGGGTGAATTGGGTTGGCTAAATTGTGTATGCGTGTGAATGAGTGTGTGTGGATGTTTCCCAGAGATGGGTTGCAGCTGGAAGGGTATCCACTGCATAAAACATATGGTGGATAAGTTGGCGTTTATTCCACTGTGGCGACCCCAGATTAAATAGGGACTAAGCCGACAAGAAAATGAATGAATGAATGTTGGACATAAAACGGTGACACAGTGGCTCAGTGGTTAGCACTGTTGCCTTACAGCAAGAAGGTCGCTGGTTCGAGCCCCGGCCGGGTCATTTGGTGTTTCTGTATCGAGTTTGCATGTTCTCTCCATGTTGGCGTGGGTTTCTGACTGATCAGAAGTCAAATAAAGACAACCAACCTTGCTTCGCACAAACATTAACACACAAAATGGTATACATGCTCAGATTATCGATATATACATATAGAAACACGTATATACCTAAATGATTGAACTTAACAAATCATAATCAATATATTGATTGATCAGAAGTCAAATAAAGAGAAACAACCTTGCTATAACCAACACACATACATATATAAACACACACAAGCATATACATGCACAAATAATCTGTAAACACACACATATAAACACATATATGGCCAAATGAAAACAGATGAAGACTTAATTATAGTGTTGAATGTTGGACATACATTAATTGAATTGAACTTAATGCATTCGATTTGTAATCAATATATTGACTGATCAGAAGTCAAATAAAGACAACCTTACTAAAACCAACACACATACATATATAAACAAACAAAAGCATATACATGCCCAATATATCGATATATACACATGGAAACACATATACATCAAAATGAAAACATGCACATACACTAGAAACAGCCGGAAAACATTATTTTTAACACCATACAGCAGTTTCCTTAAATGAAATCGAACTTATTGAAACAAATAATGCTGATCACTAGGGTTGTAACAATATACCGGTATGACGGTTTACCACGATTTGAACGTGCACGATTATCATACCATGAACAATTGCATATCAACGGTTTTAACCCTTAAAGACCGAGACAGCCGCCCGCGGCTAAAAATAAGTATTGCTCTTAAATGTTTAATAACTTTTGATCCGCTGATCCGATTCATACAATTCAAAGATTGGCATAAAGAAGAGAATCTCAGCTGTCCAGTGCTGTATCACATAACATTCGCGGACTTTCAGAGGCTCCGGAATCAGTGCGGATACGTCATCAACATTTGACAACGCTGATTTGACAAAGAAACGCTCGTCACTGTGTCTCCGGACAAATCAGACATGATACATTGATGCATTGTCCCTCCTCCATGCCCAGATTGGTTTAAACTCGCTATATCACAACCAATAAGCATAGGTTTCGCTTTTGTTTGTGGACCAAGCTTTTTGAACAACGCGGAATGAGAGATAGACATACATTTATGCGCGGCTAAATAAAACGCAAAAAAAAAAGTTTTTCATGAAATAATTCTCATACTAAGTACTTTTGCATGCACAGCAGCACAGAAACATGACAAAACAGTGACACAGCAAAGACGAACTGCTGCTCTTGCTGTTTTCAAAGGACGCAAATGAAGGTGCAGCTGTTTGTCTGCATTGCAGACAACCATATCCAAATCCATATCCATAGACAACCATATCCATGCTGGCACATAAACCTAAGGATGTTCCATATTGAATCTAGTTTCGTTATGTAACTATTCATAGTATAGTAAATATTTATATCTATTTTTTTACTGAGGATTTGCACCATGTTTATTTGGACTTTATTTGGACTTTGACACATTATTTATTATTTTCTTATTTTTATTTGTTCATTGTAAGTGGTGTTGTTTATAGTAACTGAAAATATATTATTTGGAAAAAGTCAAATTTGCTTCACTGTTCTATTATTTTGTAACATTTGTAACATACCGTATACCGCGAAACCGTCAAACCGTGGTATTGTTTTAGACGATTATCATACCGTGAAAAATTCATACCGTTACAACCCTAGGTGTAACGATACACAAAAGGCACGGTTCGGTTCGGTTCGGTACGGTTCGGTTTCTGTTTGCGGTGGGGTTAGGGTTGATGTCATGTTACCAGCAATGCTAAGGTACAATTCACTTAATAACAAGAACATCTTACCTTTTTCTTTATTAACTTTGTTATCGCATGTTTAGTACAGTCAGGATACCAGAGTAAACAACTAGAATTAAATAAATACCTTCAATATAGACTAGTCAGAAAAAAACTATTCTCTTTAGTGCAGCCATCTTAACTAAGTAAACTAAAATTAAATAAATAACTGCAGTGTAGACTAGTGAAAGATCTTCTTCAAAAACACCATAATATCCACATTCTCCGATGAGAGGCTTGATCTCTGTGCAGACTCAGATGCTCATTTTTAATTATATGGTTTCATTTAGATAGATAAGTTTCCGTTTAAATAAATGAAAAATATACATATACTGTGTTTGTAAAGTGTTTTTTTATGACATATTCACCAGTAAAATACATTGCGGTTGTGTCTGAAACTACAACTGTTAGGGTTGTAGTCGACTGTATGTTTGCCTCCCGATCTCTCTCTCTCTCTCTCCCGCTCCCTCTATGCCGGTCATTTATGTAGGTCCGCCTTAACGACAGCTGATGCCTGTCATTTCTGTAATTCCGCCTTTTTGACAGCTGATTGGTCTGGAGACCGATCTATCATCATTTGGCGACGCAGCGCGGGAATGTAAAAAGCATGTCAGGAAGAGCGGGAGAGAGAGCGCTTTTTCCTTTGATCTCGTTTTTCGTGTATTTTTCTGACATGATTATGATTTTCGTTGTTTTTGCTTAACTTTCGTTTGGGTAAAATTATTTTGCATTACTTTTGCCCACTTTAAGAAATTTTGTGAGGTTTGTACATTTTTATTTTTAATTGATTTGTATATTATTTTTTAGCTCCGCTCCTTCCCGACAATATAGCTGTATCTCCTCAAGTTCAGTCTCAGTGTAAGGTGGATAGGGAAAATGTCATACGATTTCCATTTTGCAAACACGTAGAAAATGTATTGTTAAAGACATCAGGTAAGAGGTGAAGGTCATCTTTGTTTATTTTATTCAGTATATGGAAGAATGCGGCGCACGGCGCTGAAGACCTTTTTTTTTTCTTTTCATCAGTTTTAGCGAGGTAAGAGGGGTTATTCATGAGTTAGAATTGTTTTATTATATTTATTTCTTTTGTTTGTCTTCACTATCACCCCCTTGCTCGAGTTTAACTAATTTTTGTTTGATACTTTTGTTTGAATTTGTTACTTTATTATATTATTTTTATTAGTGTAAATATTTCTTTTTTTTGTATGTTTGGGCATTATTCTGGTTTTACTTTTGTACATTAAATCACTTTTGTTGGCAGTTCTGTTGCTTACACCCTCACATTGTGAAATTACCACACTTTTTAAATGTTTTTCCTTACAAGTAAGTTTCGTGAAACAGTTGAGACAGACAGGCGTGCACTTTGTCTACGACACGAATTCTATTCCTGTACTCAACTGGAAAACCAAAATGTTTCCACACAGATGACTTAAATGTGTCTGGGGGATCTGCAATCTCAGAACTATGTGAAGCAGCCGTCCTGCGTCCAGTAGTAACGAGTGTGATGCCTACTCAAGTCACATGACATAACATGCACTAAAATACTAACTTTAGAATATAATATTTAGAACAAATCCTCATCATTACTAAAACAATTTAATCAAATATGATATTAAAGATGTGTTTTAATTGGTTTAATTAGTTAGAGACAAGTGACGTCAACCTCAACAATGGGCAGCAGGGGGCGTGAGAGTACCGCGGTACGCCACGAGAGTTTCGCGATACGTATCGTGGTTGGTGTATCGCGATATTTCGGTTGGGTTTTAATATCGTTACACCCCTAATAAACACACACAAGCATATACATGCCCAATATATCAATATATACACACGGAAACACATATATATCAAAATGAAAACATGCACATACACTGGAAACAGCCAGAAAACATTATTTTTAACACCATATAGCAGTTTCCTTAAAGGAAATCGAACTTATTTTAACAAATAATACTGATCACCTTAGCTAATATATTAATTCAAGTGTCAGTCATCAGCCTAAATAATGTTGGCTTTGTTTGATGGTTAACACACATTTCCAATCAACTGTTAGCAAATACACACATACATGCATATGAACACATAAAAACATCTATAAACTGATCAGTGTGTGTAAATGTATGTATGAATGTATGTATGTATGTATGTATAGACTATTTTGAGAGATGTAAACAAAAACAATGGTCCCAACATATTTTCTATTTTCATTTTCTATAGCTTCGGAGAGTCCAAAAAGAGCCACATACTGATAAATAAATGTTATGAAAGCTGTTTTAACAATTACTTATGATTGAATTGCCTCTTGTTACAGTTATGAAATAGCTTGATAACAAGTAGGAAATGTTTATGGGCCAAAGACATGACCACGTTGAAATGGTCTAGATGTCTACTGTAATTAGGAGAACACTTTAATGTTGAATGTTAGAC
Source organism: Danio rerio (assembly GCF_049306965.1). Taxonomy (NCBI): domain Eukaryota; kingdom Metazoa; phylum Chordata; class Actinopteri; order Cypriniformes; family Danionidae; genus Danio; species Danio rerio. The sequence goes on from NC_133192.1 coordinate 1,149,191, forward strand.
ATTAAATAATTGAACTATGATTAATTTGAATGATTCATAAACAATTTATTGATTGATCAAAAGTCAAATAAAGACAACAAACTTTGCTTCACACACTAGTCATGGGTGCGTTTTCAAGGTACATTTCAAGGTGCATGTCCAAATTTTCGATATATATACACACATATACCAAAATAAAAACATGCACATACACCAGAAAATGCAAGAAAACACTCATTTCTAACCCAACACAGCAGCTTCCTTGAAGGAAATCGAACTTATATTAACTAATGACATTGATCACCTCAGCTAATGTCACCAGCCTAAATAATGTTGGTTTTGTTTGATGGTTAAAACACATTTACCATCGACTGTTAGCAAATACACATGTATATGAACACATAAAAAAACATATACATGCAAAAATTATGTGTGTGTTTGTGTGTGTGTGTGTGTGTGTGTGTGTGTATATAATGTTAGACATAAAATGATAGAACTGTGATTGATTATCAATATATTGATTGATCAGAAGTCAAATATCAACTAATGACAACAAACCTTGCTTTACAGTTCGCACACATATATAAACACATATAAGAGGGAACACACAAAAGCATATGCATGCCAAAATTATCGATATATACACACACATACATGCATATAAGCCTAAATAAAAACATATAAATGCAGGAAAGCAATATTTCTAACACCACACAGCAGTTTCTGCCAACGAAACTGAACTAATGGCATTGATCACCTCAGCTAACTAGAGGGTCAGTCATCAGCACAGTAAATACACACATACACATATATAAACACATATGTATGGATATGTGTGTGTGTATATATGAGTGTATATATAGAATATTTGATTTTAGTGATGAATAGTGGACATAAAACAATTTAACTATGCTTTTTAATCAATATCTTGATTGATTAGGAGTCAAATAACACACATATAACCAACACACATACAAATCTAAATACAAACAAACACAAACACAAAAGCATATGCATGCCCAATTTATCGATATATACACACATAAACACATATATACCAAAATGAAAACATGCACATACACTGGAAAACATTTCTAACACCATTTAATTTCTCCTTGAATGAAATAGTATTTATATTAACAGATGACATTGATCACCTCAGCTAACCTATTAATTGGAGGGTCAGTCTGGTAAACACACAAACACATATGTATGGATATGTATATGATGATAGTGTTGAATATTGGAGATAAAAGGATTGAACTATGCTCAATAATCAATATATTGATTGATCAGCAGTCAAATACAGACAACAAACCTTGCTTCACACACACATATAAACAAATACAAACACACAAAAGCGTGTAAATGCCCAATTTATCGATATACACACATAAACACCAAAATAAAAACATGTACATACACTGGAAAACGCAAGAAAACACTCATTTCCTACAAGACACAGCAGCTTCCTTGAAGGAAATCGAACTTATATTAACTAATGACATTGATCACCTCTGCTCATGTATTAATCCGAGTGTAAATGAGATTAACGAGTCAAGTTGGAAATTCTCGCTGAAGAAAAATCTTCACACCACATCAGTCATCAGCCTGAACAAGTAAAACCCCCAAACTGGATGATTAAAATGACAGTAATTGTGAAGTGAATCCCTGACTGGACGCCGCTGCATTATAATGAGCGATCATCTGGCCGCGCTCCGTGCAAACGCACACGATACGACGCGATGCTGACGCGAATATTTCTTCCATACGCAGGGAAAAGGAGATATATTATGACAGAAAAGCCAGCGTTTACCGTTCGCAGAAACTGAATCTCATCCTCCGCGTCTCCTCCTTCAGCCATGATGAGCTCCGTCAGTCACAGCAGCCATAGAGCCGCCGCTCGCTGCTGCCTGTTCAACCGCATTGGGGTTTCGGCTCTGACGTCACTCCTGGCGCATATGAATATTCATACACAGGTGAACGTTATGATTGGACTTAATGGAAATTTTTGGACATCACTGAAAAATGCTAATTTCGTTCACATCAGCCAGGAAACATTAATTGGTTTCGGTGTCATTCCAGAATAAATTAATTAATATAAAACAATTTATACGTGATGCTAATGTTACTAAACGTGACGTGTTTTATTTATATATGTTAGAAATAAAATTTAACTGAAAATTTTATATATTTTTAATGTTATATATATATATATATATATATATATATATATATATATATATATATATATATATATATATATATATATGTACTGGATGCTGTGTCTGTAATATAATTATTTAAAAAATATAGGCCAATAAATTATATATACAAAAATTGACTGAATAGGTTATTGATTTAATGTGCTTACTATTTTTTTCAGTGCCATTACAAAATAAATAAACATAAAACTAGTTATACGTGATGCTAATGTAACTAAATGTGGCTAATATAACAAAGCAGTGAACGAATAAATAATAACTGTTCATTTTATATTATTTTTTTAATGTTTTTGAAATATCTTGTATACACACACACACACACGCACACACACACACACACACACAAACGGGATGCTGTGTCTGTAATGTAATTATTAAAAAACATAGACCTATATATAAAAACTGATTGAATTATTTATTGATTTAATGTTTACTATTTTTTTAGTGCCATTACTAAATAAATAAACATAAAACTAGTTATATGTGATGATAATGTAACTAACTGTGGCTAAGATAATAAAGCAGTGTACAAATAAATAATAATTTTATATACATTTTTTATGTTATTTGTATATCTTATTTATGCTGTGTCTGTAATGAAATTGTTCAAATAAAAAGGTTAATATAAATACAAATTCATTCTGAATTATTTATTGATTTCTTGTATTTACTGTTTTTTTTTAATATTTTTCTTTATTTATATTACTTATGTATTTTTAATGTGAAATAGCCCTAATCATACAATTTCTATTTATTTTATATATATAATAAAATCATACATGAATAAATAAATATAGCAGATGTTAATGTAATTATATTCTATGCATTGAAATTAAACATAGAACTGTTATTTTTATATTGAATCTTAATTTATTGAGGTATTTGTATATCTTGTCATATGGGATGTTTAAAAAAAATATTTCAATAATAAACACACAACTTAAAACTACTGCAGCCTTTACATGCATTTTATTTAACACAACATCTGGCAATATACTGTAGTGTATATATAACATACAATACTTAATCACAATATCAGACAAAGCAGAACCTACAGCAAAGCCAGTCAACAGTATTTAAATAAATACATTTATATACATTAATAAATACATTTATATAAATACATGAACATAAGTTTAATGAATCAATGAGCAAACTAACAAATAAACAAATTAATGAATAAGTGAATTAATGAACAAACAAACAAATAAAGAGATAAAATGATTTAATGAATAAATTACTGAAAAAACAAACAAACAAACAAACAAACAAACAAATAAATAAATAAATAAATAAATTGGTGAATTAATGAACAAACAAACAAACAAATAAATAAATAAATAAATAAACTAACGAATTAATAAATTAATGAATTAACAAACAAAAAACAAATAAATAAATAAATAAATAAAGGAATTAATGAACTATTAAATAAATTAATTAATAAACAAAGAAAGCAAGAAAGAAAGAAATTAATTAGTGAATAATGATCGAACAAACAAACAAACAAATAAATAAAAAAAGGAATCAATGAATTAGTAAATAAATGAATTAATGAACAAACAAACAAACAATTAAATAAATTTATTAGTAAATTAATTAAGGAACAAACAAACAAATAAATAAATGAATAAATTAACGAATTAGTGAATGAAATAATGAACAAACAAACAAATAAATAAATAGAGGAATTAATGAATTAGTAAATGAATGAATCATTGAACAATCAAAGAAAGAAAGAAAGAAAGAAAGAAAGAAAGAAAGAAAGAAAGAAAGAAAGAAAGAAAGAAAGAAAGAAAGGAATGAATTAGTAAATTAATTAACAAACAAACAAACAAATATACAAATAAATAAGTAAAGGAATCAATGACTTAGTGAATGAATGAATTAATGAACAAACAAATAAATGAATTAATGAATTAGAGAATGAATTAATGAACAAACAGACAAATTAATGAATTAGAGAATGAATTAATGAACAAATAAACTAACAAAAAATAAATAAACAAATTATTGAATTAGTGAATGAATTAATGAACAAACAAACAAACAAATAAACGAATAAATTAATAAATATATTTAAAAATGTCACTGCAGGTTTATAAAAAAATGGCAAAATAATTATTCAGTAATAAACTTAAAAATACTCAAATCTAGCCTTAAGATGTATTTTATTCAGCACGACATCTATATATATTAAACACCTATATATATTATACACATCTGGCTATATACAATATTTATTCACATTTGCAGACAAAACAGTACCATTGCCATGATGACAGTAATATAAAGTCAATGTATTAAAGACAGCAATATAAAGATAACATAATATTAAATATTCTTCAAGACACTAGTATTCAGCCTAAAGTGACATTTAATATTAAATATTATATAGACATACTGTGAACATTTCCTGAATCCGTTCAACATCATTTGGGAAATATTTAAAGAAGAGTGAATATTGCAAGGGCGATTTGAGAGCTAAGCCGGTGCCGGTGTCTGTTCTTCTTTAAGGAGCTAATAAATGACTTTAGCTCTTCATGTCACTGAGTAAAATAGATAACTGGGACACTGTATTGGGCCTGCTGCTGTTTTCAAGGTCACACACACACTCTCTCTCTCTCTCTCTCTCTCTAATTGAGCTCTGTACATTGCTGTAATGATGTCAGGCTCACAATGGGCTGTAATTGCAGCAGATAAACAGTATATTATATTTACACAAACAAATATAAAGCGATGACATAAGACGCCTCCTTTGAAATGTTGCACAGTGATCAAGTCATTAAAAAAACATGAGAACAGAATGAAGTGTGTCATTGATTCCTCTCCCCAGTGACCCAGTGGCCTTTCTGACTGCAAATGGGAAAATTCATCACAATATTTTGGGAAAGGGCAAACTGAAATCTGATATGTGGCCAAATAGCAACAAGCATGAACAAAAACATAATTGAATATACACATGATGAGTGGCACGGTGGCTCAGTGGCTAGCACGGTGGCCTTATAGCAAGAAGGTCACTGAGTCCCAGTTGTGTTGATGTTTCTGTGTGGAGTTTGCATGTTCTCCCTGTGTTGGTGTGGGTTTCCTCCGGGTGCTCTGGTTTTCCCCACAGTCCAAACACATGCACTATAGGGGAACTGATCCACTAAATTGGCCGTAGTGTATGAGTGTGTGTGTGAATGAGTGTGTAGGTGTTTCCCAGTACAGCAGCATACGCTGTGTAAAACATATGCTGGATGAGTTGGCGGTTCATTCCGCTGTGATGACCCCTGATGAATAAAGGGACTAAGCCAAGGGAAATGAATGAATGAATATACAGACGATTTTGAGAGTTCAATAAATCTTGAGATTGAAAGCATTTTGCAAGATGTTTGTGTATTATTTCAGAAAACACGAGAATTGAAGGAAATGATGCTCTGCAGTTTGAGAAAAGACGTCACAAAATCATTTTAGTGAGAAAAGGTCATTTTAGGCTGCAGATTTTTTTTTTTTTAATGTATCCCTGTAAAACCCTGGAGAGACTGATTAAATAAATGGAAATTAATTATAAAAAGATACACATTTCAAAGGTCATTTGCTGGGTTTTTACAATTTAAAAATATTAAATGTTTTCTATTTTTCATAATTAATATTTATTTAAAATTTATTTATAATGTTCAATAAAATATAATTGTTTTTTAATTCATCTAAAATTTTAATTATATTTTTGGTCATATTTGATTCAGCATTTTTACATTTAAAAATACAAAAATTCATACAAAATAAAAGCAAAAACCAAACCATTGGGTTATTTTATAAGTAATACAAAGTTAAATACATTTTTTTGTCAATTTTTTACCCAGTATTTAATTTTTCATCCATTTATTTCAGTCAGCATAGTCCCTATATTTATCAGGGGTCACCACAGCGGAATGAACCACCAACTTATCCAGCATATGTTTTACACAGCGGATGCCCTTCCAGCTGCAACCCAGTACTGGGAAACACCCATACACATTCAAATTCACACACTACAGCCAATTTAGTTCATCAATTCGCCTATAGTGCATGTGTTTGGACTGTGGGGGAAACCGGAGCACCCGGAGGAAACCCACGCCAACACGGGGAGAACATGCAAACTCCAACTGACCCAGCCACGACTTAAACCAGCAACCTTCTTGCTGTGAGGCCACAGTGCGACACCACTGAGCCATGCACTTAAAAATCTAAAAAGTAAAAACCCAAACATTGGGTTATTTTTTTAATTTATTACAAAAATAAAATAAAACTTTTGTCTATATTTGACCCAGCATTTTTTATGTAAAAATGTAAAAAAATTAATTACATTTTAAATTTAAAGTAAGTGTTTAACCCAACTTGGCTTATTTCAAACCAAAATTTGGTAAAATATGGACGAACCCGAAAGCTGGGTTTAATTTGGTCATATAATTTTTATTAACAATTAACCCATGTTTTTTTTACATTTAATAAAAAAAAATTGTTACACAACTGGGGTTAAAACATCCCAGCATTTTTTTTAAAAGAGAAGTTGTTTTATGCAGTGTTCGCCACCTTAAGTTAAAGTGTTACCTTAATTAAAACTTCAATAAGGAAATCATGAATACAAAGCAGCAGATGATTCATACATTTATCAAGGGTGGAAAGAGCACTGAAAAATCATACTTAAGGAAAAGTACCATTACTTGCCTAAAAATGTAGTGTGAGCAGAGTAAAAGTGTCTGCTGTAAATATTACTCAAAGTATGAGTAAAGAGCAGCCCTTTCAAAAGTACTTAAGAGTAGTGAGTAGTGAGTATTATGCTGTATAAAGCTGATGTGTTTATATGTAATTTGTGGATGTGTGCTCGGTTAAAATAGCTGGGGTAAAAATACCCCAACATATAACCCAACTACAGTATAGGTTATTATAGCACCTTCCCAACTAAAGGTTATTTTAAGCCAGTCTATTGGTTTTTTTTTTCATTCTTGTATTACTATTGCTAATATTACTATTATTACTATTCAATTTATAATTTGTGTAAATAAATAACATACAATATTAAAAAATATTGAAAACGCTGTTTTCCCTAACATTTTAGTTCCAGACACATTTGTTAAAATAAATCAATAATTACAAACAATGAAGAAACAGAACAAAGCAGACAATTGCAAACTGTGCAAGTAGAAAATCCAGTGTTGATGGAGCAGAATATGGAGCTCTGTGTGCTGTAGAGGCTGTCCAGCAGCTGCAGCAGCTTCACTCAGTGTCAGTGTACAATACCTTTTAATCACATCTAAACGCTTCTAAAAGATGGTCTTGGTGAAACGGATATATAAACACGACACAGAGAGATAATTTGATTAAAAAATAACAACAATATTATTGCGTTATAGCTTTAATCTGATGTCATGTTGGTGTCTTGTGCCTGCTGGGTGTTTAAGGCCATTTCGGTCATCATGCAGTAAACATCCGACATCTTCTAATCTAACCAGTGTCGTGTATGTAAACAGTCTCTGGGTCAATGCGTGTGTAGCAGAGGCCAGCTAGTAGGTGCTGTGCAGGTAAACCTCACTCCTCTGGTCTCTAAAGGTGCTCTAGAGACAGATACAAGAGGTCCTGGGCTTTAGCCTCCTTCACTGCAAAAAATGCTTTTCTTACTTAGATTTTTTGTCTTGTTTCTAGTCCAAATATCTAACAATTTCTAAATCAAGAAGAATTTTCTAGACAAGCAAAACATATTTTCTTGTTTTGAGAAATAATATGCAAATATTAAGTGAGTTTTTCTCAACTTATAGCAAAATAATATTATAAGCAAAATAATCTGCCAATGGGGTCAGCAAAATAATCTTACGTCAAAAGAAAAAACAAGATTAATTTGCTTACCCCATTGGCAGATTATTTTGCTTGTTTTAAGGAAAACCTCACTTAATATTGGCATTTTATTTCTCAAAACAAGACAATTTGTTTTGCTTGTGTAGAAAATGCTTCTTAATATAAGAAATTTTAGATGCTTCGACTAGAAATAAGACAAAAAATCTAAACAAGAAAAGCATTTTTTGCAGTGTTGGTAGAGCAACCGACTCCCATGCGGACGATCGCCGGTTCGATACCAACTCGGAGCAGGTTGGTTGGTGTGGGACCGGCGGGTCTACATTGGTGCCATGACCCAGATGGGAGTGGGGTTGAGGGGGATGAGTGTAATGGAGGCCAGCTAGTAAGTGCTATGCAGGTAAACCTCACTCCTCTGACCTCTAAAGGTGCTCTAGCTACAGATGATAGAAGCCCTGGGGCCTCATGTATCAACGCTGCGTACGCACAAAAACTTTGCGTACGCCAGATTTCACGCTCAGAATCGCTCACGTTTGGATTTACTAACAATGAACTGAACGTGGGAATGTGCGCAGGTTCACGGCAGCTTTTTGGCAGGCGTACGCACATTTTTTGTGCGTGTCTGTTTTATTTCCATTGGCGACTCCTAGAGGCAGTTGTGTTAAATTCTTCTCTACAAAGTGTCTGATCCTTGCAATGGCAGCTGTATGAGACGGGTTCATCTAGTAGGTATGTAAGATTTCCATACCATACAGTTGACCAGCTAAACATTAAAGCACAATTTGCAGCGGTCGCCTGTTTTCCCAATGTAATCTGAGCGATCTACTGCACGCACATTGCTATAAAGACACTATCTGAAGATGAATTTGCATGCGTGAATCAGAAACATTTCCATTCAATAAATGTGCAAATAAAATATGATGCACAGACTTATTAATGATTCCTACTAGTCTTTCTCGTGATAAATAGTAGGCAAAATATGATATGTAGCGGGGAAAAAAGGAAGAAAGAGTTCATCAGACGCTGGATTCGAGCCGAGTTCATGCTCGAACGTGTCAAAACATGATCACATGCGTCTTACGAGCGCGCCACTGAGACTGTTCAGAGTTGTGCAACATTTTTCAAATATAAACCAAACTATTTTTTTTTAATGCACTCAGTGCGATGTTCAGACCCAACTGTGTTAACCGCATCAGCTAAACTCTCCCACTCTATTTTTTTTCTTTTGTTGTTAATTCCGAAAAACAAACTTGCAAATAACACCGCTTTTCTCCGATCTACCTCCGAAAGCAGCACCTCCAATTCACATTCTGTTCAAAGTTTCTCTTTTTGCTTGCTTTTGCCATTGCTTTTTCGTTGGGTTTTACCATTAGCATAGTCATTAGCATATTCATACGGGGGAGGAGGCAGGGAGGGGTTATGTGCTCGTGCATGTTGCGCTCAGTTTCACGTTCATTCGGATGTACAAAAGAATATGCGTGAGATTCGGCGTACGCAGTGTTTCATACATCTGCATTTTTTTCTGCGTACGCACATTTACAGCTTTGTGCGTACGCAATGTTTTAGTAAGATTTCCACGCAAGTCTTCGTACATGAGGCCCCTGGTCTTTAGCCTCCTTGATGGAGCAACCGATTCCCATGCGGAAGGTTGCCGGTTCGGGACCAGCTTGGAGCGGATTGGTTGGCGTGGGACTGGCAGGGTAACACGAGTAAAGATTTTGGACACTTTTAATGCTTCCAAACACTTTGCTGCATTTATAAATCGCCCATGTCTTAAGGAAGTTTATTATCATGTGATTTACCTTCTATGTAGGGTTGCCACCCGTTCCTTAAATAAGGAATCGTCCCGTATTTGATAATGAAATTGCACGTCCTGTTTTGAATCAATGCGAGACGGGGTCTATACCATATTTTTTTATCAATTTTTTTAAAGCAGCTTTTCATGCACGCGCATTTTATGAAGATGCCTAATTTCCTGCGTTTGATTGGGTAATCATTGTTAGTTTGATTAGAGTAAAACCATGTCAGCAACTGAAATCACAGTGAAATGAATGGCTACAGTCAAACGTTATCTCAGAATGAGATGTGGTCTGGTTTTCACACACTCGGTCACAAATTGTAATTTGTAAAAATTCTGTAAACACAATGTAAGTGGATCACGTTCCAATGCAATATTATGATCTGTTTGTTAAGGTTAAGTCAAGCACATAAGCATTCATTTATTACATGAAACATTACATTTAATAGCTTAATAAACAACATCATGCAAAGAAAATAATCTAGTAAATTCATTCATTCATTTTTCTTGTTGGCTTAGTCCCTTTATTAATCCTGGGTCGCCACAGCGGAATGAACCACCAACTTATCCAGCAAGTTTTTACGCACCGGATGCCCTTCCAGACGCAACCCATCTCTGGGAAACATCCACACACACATTCACACACACTCATACACTATGGACAATTTATCCTACCCAATTCACCTGTCAGGCCCGGATTGGCTAATCGGGAGGACCGGGAGAATTCCCGGTGGGCCGGTTCATTTTTTGGCCGTGAGGGCCGGTGTCCCTAGCTCCAGAATCTGTTGCTCTCAGCAGACACACTTTTTAAATGTATTAATTTATATTCTTGACCACAGTCTTCTTATTCATTATTTTAGCGCAGCTCTGCTCTTTATATATAACCAGCCTGCAGGTTAATGATGATATAACTCAGATGAGTCACTCTTCAATATACAGCTCTTGTTGTCCAGTGGATAGCACGTTAGAGTACGATGCTGCCGTCCCGGGTTTGATGCTCGTCTGAGTATGTTATTTATTTATTTTTTTATTGTTAAGACATATAATACTGTTAGGGTTGTTGAACATTTTAAGTTATAAAGCAGCTGTTTTCTCAAAAAAAGACGTGATATTGTAATTAGAAACTGAATTGGAAATGACCTTATTTTAATATAGTCAGTCGTGAACTGAGGTGGGCCGGTGTCACACAACCAGCGACCGCTTTCCAGAGATCGCTGGTTCTCACACGAACTCAAAACTACATTTCCGCATTTCCCAGGACTACATTTTCATACATGCACTGCTCCCAAACACGCACACCTGTTCATTCATCTATCCTGATTGCAATCACCAGCTGAACCTTGTCACAGACTGATATCACTCCATTCACAAGCCACTCTTTCACCCTTCCAGTTTGCAGAGTCTTGTTTTCCCAGTGTGACATTACGAAGCGTTTCTCCCTGTCTTGTTTCTCTGTGTTTAGACCCTAGCCTTTTATCCTTGTTATCCTGTTTAGCCGCCTGCCTTTCGACCTTTTGCCTGCTTATATCGACTACGATTCTGGACTGTTTATACATACCCGTTTGCACCTGATTTGACCATTGCTTGCCTGACATTGAATAAACCTGCATATTGGATCTTACCTCCTGTTGTCCTCTGTCACTCCACCCAGTCGTAACAGCCGGTCTGAGGCTTGAAACTCCAGGGCTGAAAAGGAGTCCCACTCCGGCCCTGTCACCTGTACTGCATGTTTTTGGACTGTGGGGGAAACCGGAGCACCCGGAGGGAAACCCACACTAATGAGGGAGAACATGTAAACTCCACTCAGAAATGCCAACTGAGCCGAGGTTCGACCCAGTGACCTTCTTGCTCAGAGGCGACAGCACTACCTACTGCGCCACTGCCTCCCCCCACTAGTAAATTACAACTGTCCATATATTAAATTATTCATTCATTCATTTTACTTTTGGCTTAGTCCCTTTATTAATCCAGGGTCGCCACAGCAGAATGAACCACCAACTTTTCCAGCATGTTTTTACGCAGTGGATGCCCTTCCAGCTGCAACTATTTCTATTTTCTGCAACTATTCGGCAAATATTTTAGCCAAAATCTGTTATCAATTCCACCCTTTAAAGTTGGGTTCATTAGTATGTTCTCCTCTCTAGGTCACAGCAGCTGAGTTAACTCAGGTGTATCACACAACATCAGCTATATCAGTGCTGCAGAGTGGTAATAAAGTAAGACTGACTGCATCTGTTTACACAGATTTCAATAGAAGACAGTTTATTTTAATGTCCAGGTGTTCACACTTTCCTCAAAACATATTTTAAGTTGTGATTTACCACCACTGACATGCTATTGGGCCTGTGATTGGGGATGTGGCCCCTGCTGCAGAATGCGTCCCTTATTTTTTTGTATTAAAAGTGGTAACCCTACTTCTATGTGCGATCTGATTGGACAGGAATCACAGGACTGATTTCTCCAATCCCCATAGATAAGAAATAATACAGTGGTGACTGCAGGCTGAAGGAAAATATTGAGTAAAAGCACCAATACTGCACTAAACATGCACTCAAGGGGAAGTAAAAGTGAACATTTATAAAAAAATACTCAGCAAAATACAAAGACTAAGAAAAAGTAATATATTACAGTAGTTTGAGTATTACTTTACACCACTGTATATTTATTTATCATTATTAAAATCACTATTGATTTTCTGCAGATGAAGGTGAAAAATTGTAGTGTCACAACTATTGTGTGTGTGTGTGTGTGTGTGTGTGTGTGTGTGTGTGTTTGTGTGTGTGTGTGTGTGTGTGTGCGTGCGTGCGTGTGTGTGTGTGTGTGTGTGTGTGTGTGTGTGTGTGTAGCTATTGTTATTGTTTTTTTTTCATAAAACTGAAATCATCATTTTAACTAATTCAGTTAAGTTAAACAGAATAATTTTGTCTACTGTGTGAGTTATTAGTGAATAATTTAATAATAATTTAATTAAAAGTTTAAGTAAAGAAGAGTATTTAATTAATAGTTTAATTCAGTCTAAATATAAAGTAAATTCAGTGTTTTCAGCTGTCACATTGAGGAAATCTCTTGTTCTCTGCTGCATTCTAGTGGTGTGACTGTAAAACCACATGCTAATGACCTGATTTATGTATAAATTAAAGGTAAAACTAACATTATTGATGTTGTGTCTTTATAAACATCTGTAAAATGCCTTAATAATATAAATTAAAGATTTATTAATATAATACACGTATCCAAATCAGACTATTATACCTAAATTATTAAATAAAAATTGTATAAATGCACACTTTTGGAATATGTTGTTTCTTATTTACATAAATGTATATTTATTTATTAAGTTTGTATATGTTATATTTTTTAGTTTGAAATTGCTAATTAAAGTGAAACACCTTTATTTTTTTCATCCAGTTCAAGATGCATTACTATAGTTACTGTAACTACAATAAACATACAGAGAGTTTATTCAGGACTGGAGCTTCAACTCCGTAAGCAACTCTCCTGTGTTTTATTCTGTACGTAAATAAATAAATTGCCAAAAATATTGTACCGTTATACTAAAATATCGCTTTAATAAAAACTATTATGCATTAAAATATTTATTAAATTATTTTACTAGGCTTTTTTATTATTATTCACTGTTATTATTAAATGCTTCATTGTTATAGAATATACCTTGCTATTAAATATTTTAAAGAAAACATCTACAAACAGTAAACAGTATGCCGTTTTCTACCTCAGTGTGTTTCCCGCGCGCGTGTGTCCCTCACGAGCCGCCGCCGCCATTAAATGTTTGATGAAAATGGGCGCGAAGTTTGTAATCGATGATTAACATCGTTTTTTTTTTTTTTGCGTCGAAGTCCGTTGTTTTTTTAATGGAAACTCGGTGTAAACCGTGAACTCGATTAAATATTTATGCCGCTATAAACCCATAAGGAGAGAAGAAATTAATCTCAGGTAAAGTCACGTCAAAAGGTCAAACTTTTATTTAACTGAAAAATAATTAACCGACATTTTTGTTTTTCCCTGAATTGTCTATAGACTATTTTCTGTTGCCTTTTTCATTTATTAAGACACGTAATTAACATAAGCTCACACACATACACATTCACAACATTATACATTTAAAGTTATAAGAAAAATAACACGAATTAAAGTGGTTTTAGACATTTGTTTATTTTATGCTAATGTTACTGAGGTTATATAGGCTATAATCCAACCCCTTACTTTGCATTAATGCTTATTTTTTTCCAAATAATCATAATATTTTAGGTGTTTTTTACTAGCCTATATCGGTGTATACAACTTTTGTGTGTGATTTATTTATAGTTGTCAGAGTAGTTGTGTGTGTAATTAATATTTTACAGCATTATGAAACATATTCATAGCTGGTTATGCCTGAATACTGAACTTTACATTTGTATATTTTTAGAGGAATAAAGTTTTTTAAAATGATGTGAATTTTGGCTATTAACTATATCGATTATATTCCTATATACAATCATTACTATATTGATTATTTTATACAATTCTGTGTGTATTATTATTATAGTATGCAGGTGTGCTTTAATATTTTACAGCAACACATTCATCGCTGTTTATCCTTGATTACTGAACTTTGCATTTGTATTTTGAGATAAATCAAGTACATTTTTAGCTATTTTTTACATTTTACTATATCGGTGAATACAATTTGTGTGTGAAGTATTTATAATACGCAGTTGTGTGTGATTAATATTTCATTTTACAGCATTATGAAACATATTCATATCTGTTCCCTGATGATTGAACTTTGCATGTGTACATTTTGAAGTGAATGTTGCCGTTTAAGGTGGTTTTTGGAGATTTACTTCATCATTGTACAATTTTGTGTGTATTATTATGGTGTGCAAGTGTGTGATTGATATTTTTTACAGCATTATGAAACTCATTCATAGCTGATTATCCCCAATCACTTTGGATGTGTAGATTTTGAGATTAAAAAAGTGAAATAATAGGTTTTTTTTACATTTTACTATATCGTTGTGTACAATTTGTATGTGGATTATTTATAATATGCAGTTGTGAGTATTAATATTTTATTTTACAGCATTATGAAACATATATTAATATCTGTTCCCTGATAATTGAACTTTGCATTTGTACATTTTGAGATGAATATTGCAGTTTAAGGTGGTTTTTGGAGTTTTACTTCATCAGTATATTTTTGTATTCTTATTATTATTATTATTATTATTATTATTATTATTATTATTATAGTATGCAGGTTTGTGATTGATATTTTTACCTTACAGCATTATGAAACATATCATAGCTGATTATCCCTGATTACTGAACTTTCCATTTGCATATTTTGAGAGGAATACCAATTTATTTTAATTATATAAAGTTTGGCATTTTACTATTACATACACAAGTATTACTATATCCATTACACAATTCTGTTTGGATTATTTACAGTATGCAGTTTTGTGTAATTAATATTTTATTTTGCAGTATTATGAAACGTATTCATAGCTGATTATTCCAGATCACTGAACTTTACATTTGCATATTTTAAAAGGAATACATTTTTTTTGTCAATTTTGGCATTTTACTTTATCGATATATACAATTCTGTGTGTATTGAATATAGTATCTAGTTATGGGTAATTCATGTTTTATTTTATAGCATTATGAAACATATTCATAGCTAATCATCTCTGATTACTGAACATTGCATTTGTATTTTGAGATAAGTAATGTAATTTTTTTTTTACATTTTACTATATCATTGTATACAATTTGTGTGTGAATTATTTATAATACGCAAGTGTGTGTAATTAATATTTTATTTTAAATGAAACAGATATTCATAGCTGTTCCCTGATGATTGAACTTTGCATTTGTAAATTTTGGAGAATAATCAAATACATTTTAGGTGTTTTGTTTTTACATTTTACTATAACGGTGCACATTTTTGTGTATATTTTTGTGTATTCGTGTATTTATAGTATGCAGTTGTGTGTATTAATTATTTTATAGTGTTATAAAGCATATTCATAGCTGATTATCCCTGGGGAATTTTACTATATCAGTGTATACAGTTCTGTGTGTATTATTTATAGTATGCAGTTGTGTGTGAATAACCTTTTATTTTACAGCATTATGAACCAGATATTCCTATTCGAACTTTGCATTTTTGAGATGAATGTTGCCGTCTCAGGTGGTTTTTGGAGTTTCACTTAATCAGTGTATACAATTGTGTGTGAATTTTTAAAGCATGCACATGTGTTATTGATATTTTATTTTACAGCATAATGAAACATTCATAGCTGATTATCCCAGATCCTTTGCATGTGTACATTTTACAATTAAAAACGTCAAATAATTTTTTTATTTATTTTTTTTTGCATATTACTATATCTGTGTATACAATTCTGCCTGTATTATGTATAGCAGAGATGCCCAAACTAGGGCCTGCGGGCCAAAGTTGGCCCTTGGTGACCTTTGATTTGGCTCGCCATTTCAACAGAGACGAGAGGGAGAGTTTGGGGAGAGTTGGGGTTTAAACCTTTATTACACATTGTCATTTCTGATTTAACGTAACCTTTTGTTTGTTTTATTTTAGGCTACAAAAAGCTAACTTTGATTAAATGTTTAAATTATATGTTGTAAATTCGGCAGTAAACTCCATTGTGTTATAAATGGAATTTCTATGTGTTGATTATAATAGGTTAATTATAAAGTGCAAATATATATATATATATATATATATATATATATATATATATATATATATATATATATATATATAAAATCTATTAGTTAATCTGATTAAAGTCATGTTTTCTATTAATTTTTAAACAAGTGCGGACATTATGCATGGTAACTTGTTTGGTACAGTATTTGGTCCATCATAAAAAAAGGTTTGGGCATCCCTGATTTATAGTACGTGTTAGGTGCTGTGCAGGTAAACCTCGCCCCTCTGATCTCTAAAGGTGCTCTAGCCATAGACACTACAGCCCATGGTTTTGAGCCTCCTTGATAGAGCATCTGACTCCCATGCGGACGGTCGCCGGTTCGATCCCAGCTCAGAGCGGGTTGGGTGGTGTAGGACCGGAGGGGTTACATATGCAATTGTGTGCATTAATATTTTATTTTACAGCATTGTGAAACATATTCATAGCTGTTTCCTCATTGGACTTTGCAATTGTGCATTTTGAGATTAAAAAAGTTTAAAAATGCAGGTTATTTTTGAAATTTTGCTACAATTTTGTGTGTATTATGTATAATATGCAGCTGTGTGTAGACTAATTAATATTTTATTTGAATGTATTTTAAAGTACTAATTTAAATTAATTCTTAAGTGTTTATTAACTTATATTTGTTACTGAATATCTATGATTGACATTAAAGGACTGCGTGTGTGTGTGTGTACTGTGTCTCTTTAAAGTCTCTGCAGCTCAAGTGTCCGCAGCGCTGCCGCTTTGCTTTATGACACACTCCTAACGTGGGCGGGACTATTCCAACATCATCCAATCACAGCTGCGAAGACGACCGCTGTCCTCTTTGATTGGTCAACGCACCTGTCAATCACAAGGTGAAGCTCTGTCCTCCAGAACGCACTTTATTCCGTGAGAGAGAGAGAGAGAGAGAGAGACGGATCCGTCATGAACATCAGATGGGTGAGTTAAACATGATTAACTTCATAAAACACTCGATGATTGATTTTAAAACATCCACGAGCCGTGAAAATAACCTGACATTGTATGTTTATACGGATCCCATCGTGCGTGTTATGTTTGCATTACAGCAGAAAAAGACGCAGAACTTAATGCTGTGTTTTATTTTATAATTGAACGATTGATACAGATGCATTGATCACAATCACGTGTTTGCATTAGGGAAGATGAATTGTTGAATGCAAAGTGATCACATGGCTTTAAGAAATGCAGTGCATGTGTAAAGCATCAATGATGCAGCAGTGCAAAAATAACTTTCTGCATAATAAATGATGGTGCACAATATGCACAGTGCACCTCGTATAACACACACGCGCACACATACACACGGATGTTGTTTTGGTTTGATCGCTGCATGTTCGGTTTAGCCTGTGCATGGTCTCACATGATGATCAAGTGTCATTATAATGTGTGTGTGATGGCTGAATTATGATGAAGGGGTTTCTGGTCACTCAGCTGCTGATTTAAATAATTATGCATCCAGTTCAAAGGCTTTGGCTAAATAAATTGTACTGAATGACATCATTAATAATCAACCTACTGTTAGTGTTTGCCAATGTGGATTTATTTATTTAGCAAAAGTGCAAAGAGTTACTGCATCATCAAATATATTAAACATTAATGTTAAGGCTTATTGTATATTAAAAATGTTAATTATTTATTTATTTATTTTACAATAATGCAAAGAGTTACTGCATCATCAAATATATTTAACATTATTGTTAAGGCTTATTTTATAATAAAAATGTTATTTATTTATATATTTTACAATAATGCAAAGAGTTACTGCATCATCAAATATATTTAACATTATTGTTAAGGCTTATTTTATAATAAAAATGTTATTTATTTATATATTTTACAATAATGCAAAGAGTTACTGCATCATCAAATATATTTAACATTATTGTTAAGGCTTATTTTATAATAAAAATGTTATCTATTTATTTATTTTACAATAATGCAAAGAGTTACTGCATCATCAAATATAATAAACATTAATGTTCAGGTTTATTTTATAATAAAATGTTATTTATTATTTATTTATTTATTTTACAATAATACAAAAAGTTACTGCATCATCAAATATATTAAACATTATTGTTTAGGCTTATTTTATGTTAAAAACGTTTTATTTATTTATTTATTTATTCATTTATTTGTTTATTTTACAATATTACAAAGAGTTACTGCATCATCAAATATATTAAACAATAATGTTTAGGCTTATTTTATATTAAAATGTTATTTATTTATTTATTTATTTTACAATAATACAAAGAGTTACTGCATCATCAAATAAATTTAACATTAATGTTTAGGCTTATTTTATATTAAAATGCTATATATTTATTTGTTTATTTATTTATTTATTTTACAAAAATACAAAGAGTTACTACATCATCAAATATAATAAACATTCATATTTTGGCTTTTTTATTTTATATTAAGAATGTTCATTCATTAATTCATTTTCTTTTCGGCTTAGTCCCTTCATTTACTTTGAATATTCTGTCTGAAATCGCTCGTAAAATTGACTTCAAAACAACTTTAGCACTATTTAATTGACTGAACAATGTTGTGCTTTGATAGTCATAGACTAATAATATGATTTAATTTTACATTATTATTTAGTAATAAATATATAAACAACTAAAACAATAGCCATAGTCATACTTACTGACTCCCAGGGCCGTTTATATCGAAGTTGATATTTAGCCACACCATGTTGGTGTTTCGTAACATCTAGTTTTTATGAGGTAGGTTGTTAGCCCAACACTCAACCCTCAACCTTGAGGACCAGGACACACGGGTCCCATTTTCTGGCACTCTTAACAGTATTCAGGTACAGAAATTGAATATTCAAATGTAAAATAACATTGTTTTGTCTTAATTTCATAAATAATTTGTTAAAATAAATCTTTATTAAGATTCCAAATGGTCAAATGTTTTGTGCCTGAATACTTTAAACTGGAAATACATACACAGTTGTTGGCTTTAAAAACACATGCAGATAATACACTTTCATGTCATAAAAGTGGTTAAACTCTACAGTGTATTGAACTGTAGCCCTTGGTACAGTATAATCCTAAGGTATAAACTCAACATTGCATATCTGATTGTGATATCATAACAACATATAATCCATAACTTCTAACACAGACAGTAACAATTTACAAAATACAGCAATACCAATGTCTCCACAGCTCAGACTGATAGCGTGTGATAAACCCAAAATAATCTCATTGTTGGAAGCATTACTCTGGCAGATAAATGTCTAAGATTTGGTGACAGTGCTTTAAATGTGATTACTCGTTTAATAAGATGAAAATATGAAAATAAATACTTTTCCCTAAAGATTTTTTACATTATTGCAATAAATACCAGAAAATATCGTGATACAATTTTAAGTCCATATCCCCATCCCTATTATGTAGGCTAGATGTACTCTAGTTAGACTACAAGTGAGCACTGGAAAGTGTTGTACGGCATGCTTTCAGCAATGCTGCCTCCCCTTTGTAAGAATGGGTTTTAACCACAGCGGTTCGAACTGTAGTTCTGCCGAGCGACTAAAAAGTTATCAGCATGATAATAAAAAACTGTACATTTCCAGTCAAACCATTCTTCTGCAATCTTATACCAAAAGCGGAAATAAGGGCAGTATTAACAGCTATAAATGTGGGAGAGCGCTGACATTATGTGATTGTATTGTATTGCAATATGGAACAATTAAGTGTTGATGTTAAATCAAAAGTAATTCACGAATACTTGAAAATGAGATGATTTAATGACAATAACTTGCTATGGTTACAACTGAATGTCAGGGTAGAAAGGGAACAGATTCAAATGCAGGTGAAACAAATTTATTCTTCTCAAAAAACACAAAATATCCTCAAAAGGCAGTTCAAAACTCAAAAAACTGGACTCAGAAATCGGCGCAGTTCCGGGCGCTACCACCAGATGGCAGGAGAGCGCTCCCAAGGCTTCACTGGGCAGCAGAAGGAGAGATGAAAGGAATAAGGGGAGTTCCGGATAATACCGCCAGGGGGCGATAGAGCGATACCAGACGCTCGGCCAGCACCGGAGAAGAAGAGCCTTACGGGGTACTGCTGGGCGTTCTCCCTTGGTGGAGATTCAGTAGTGAAAATGGGACAGCCAGACCAAACCACAGCGAGCCGGATGACAGGACAAAGTATCAAAATAAAGTAGGGAGAGAAAAAACGAAACCAAAACAAGCAGGAGCTTGGAGTCTGGGGAAACAGGACACGACAAGACAGATTACTCACAATGGATATTAGCTTACAAGCCTCACGAGCATGCAAAACGGACTGACGAAAGACAAGAGACGAGAGGAGACTAAATAGGGGAGAAATCAAGCAGCAACAGGTGAAGGAGAGGATCGCAAATTGATTACCAGGTCTCTAAGGCGGGGAAACAAAAAGCACGCGGACAAGAAGCACGTGGCCAGCTGTCAAAACAAACCCACGTGCTCCAAACACACAAAGACAACGCAAACAGGTAAGTGATTCCATACTCTTAACAGTACCCCCCCCTCCCAGGGCCGCCACCTGGCGCCCCCAGAAGGGGCTCACCTCGCCGCCGATGGAAGTCCACGATCAACGACCGGTCCAAGATGTCCCGTGCCGGAATCCAAGACCTCTCCTCCGCACCATAGCCCTCCCAGTCCACGAGGTATTGGAAACCCCGACCACGACGTCTCCGGTCAAGGAGTCTCTTCACAGTATAGACCGGAGTGCCGTCCACCAGACGAGGGGGAGGTGGAGCCGGGGAAGTAACAGGGTTGAGTGGGGATTTGATAACAGGCTTTACCCTGGATACATGAAAAACAGGGTGAACCCGACCAAGAGTGCAAGGAAGCTTGAGCCGAACCGTCACTGGACTCAAGACTTTAGTGATTCGGTATGGCCCAATGAACCTGGGTGCCAGCTTGCGAGAAGGCACACGGAGAGGCAGGTCCCTTGTAGACAGCCAAACCTTTTGACCACAAACAAAAAGGGGAGCAGGAGTCCGGTGGCGGTCAGCCGCCCTCTTAGTTCGTCTGGAAGCCTGGGCCAAGGCCTCCTTAGCCCTCCTCCATGTGTGGCGACACCTTCGGACAAAGGCCAAGGCAGACGGAACAGCGGCATCGGGTTCCTGAGCGGGGAACAAAGGGGGTTGATAACCAACAGAACATTGGAAAGGGGACATACCTGTAGAAGCTACCGGCAGGGAGTTGTGGGCATATTCAATCCAAGACAACTGCTGGCTCCAAGAGCCCGGATTTTGAGACACCAGACAGCGGAGACTTCTCTCAAGATCCTGATTGGCTCGTTCAGTTTGCCCATTGGTCTGGGGGTGAAAACCTGAGGACAGACTCGTAGAGGCCCCGATCTGTCTACAGAACTCTTTCCAAAACCGGGAGACAAATTGGGGTCCTCTGTCAGAGACCACATCCATCGGAAGGCCATGAATCCGGAAGACGTGGTCAACTACCGCCTGAGCAGTCTCCTTGGCTGATGGGAGTTTGGGTAAAGGGATAAAATGGGCCGCTTTAGAGAAACGGTCCACCACTGTTAAGATTACAGTGTTACCTCTCGATGGGGGTAGGCCAGTGATAAAATCAAGAGCCACATGTGACCAGGGTCGAGAGGGAATGGGAAGGGGACGTAACAGACCAATGGGTGGCCGATTAGATGTCTTATTCTGGGCACATACAAAACAAGCCAATACAAACTGTCTGACGTCTTGGGCCATTGAAGGCCACCAAAATCGCTGTTGGATATTGACCAGCGATCTCCGGACTCCTGGGTGACAGGCTACTCTGGACTCATGACCCCACTGGAGTACTTCGGATCTTAAACTGGCTGGCACAAATAGCCTTCCCTCTGGACACCCTTCTGGAGCTCCCCCTCCTCGCACGGCCTCCTCTACCCGCCGTTCGATGTCCCAGGAGAGAGTTCCCACCACCACCTCTCTAGGAAGGATGGCTTCGGGGGTAGCCTCTCCTCCTGGCACATCAAACAGGCGGGAGAGTGCATCAGGTTTTATATTCTTGGACCCAGGCCGGTACGAGAGGGAAAAATTAAAGCGTCCGAAGAAAAGTGCCCATCGGGCCTGACGGGAACTCAATCTCTTGGCTGAACGGATATATTCTAGATTTTTGTGGTCCGTCCAGACCAAGAACGGTTGTGCCGCCCCCTCCAACCAGTGGCGCCACTCACCCAGGGCCAGCCTGACCGCCAGCAGCTCTCTGTTACCAATGTCATAGTTTCGTTCGGCTGGGCTCAGACGGTGAGAGAAGAAGGCACACGGATGCACCTTCCCATCCCTAGAGGATCGCTGAGATAAGACCGCGCCTATCCCGACCTCCGAGGCATCCACCTCAACGATAAACTGCCGTTTAGGATCTGGAAGACAAAGGACAGGAGCAGTGATGAAACGGGACTTGAGAACATCAAAGGCCTCCTGTGCCTGACTGTGCCATATAAACGGTACCTTAGGTGAGGTGAGAGCCGTTAAGGGTGCAGCGACCGAGCTAAAGTTCCGGATGAACCGTCTATAAAAGTTGGCAAATCCAAGGAACCGCTGCAGAGCCTTACGAGAGTCAGGGACTGGCCACTTGGCAACGGCCCTTACCTTAGCGGGATCAGCCTTAATACCCTCCGTCGAGACAATATGCCCCAGGAACGAAACAGACTTGCTGTGGAACACGCACTTCTCCGCTTTGACATACAGCTGGTTTTCCAGCAGCCGCTGTAGCACCTGGCGGACATGCTGAGTGTGTAGCTGTTCTGACTCAGAAAAGATAAGAATATCGTCAAGGTACACAAAGACAAATCTGTTTACCATGTCTCTCAGCACATCATTCACCAGGGCCTGGAAGACTGCAGGGGCATTGGTGAGCCCGAAGGGTAGAACTCGGTATTCAAAATGCCCCGTTGGTGTGTTGAACGCAGTCTTCCACTCATCCCCCTCACGTATCCGGATCAGGTGATAGGCATTACGGAGGTCTAGTTTAGTAAAGACCTTGGCTCCCTGCAATAACTCAAAGGCAGAAGACATTAAAGGCAGAGGATACCTGTTCTTAACAGTAATGTCATTAAGGCCTCTGTAGTCAATACAAGGGCGCAGAGAACCATCCTTCTTTTTAACAAAGAAGAACCCAGCCCCGGCTGGAGAGGAAGAGGGACGGATGAGGTCGGCTTCTAAAGACTCTCGAATATACCGGTCCATAGCCTCTCTCTCAGGAGCAGAAAGGGAATACAATCGACCCTTTGGCGGAGAAGTGCCTGGGAGGAGTTCGATGGCACAATCGTATGGCCGGTGCGGAGGCAAGGAAGTGGCTCGAGACTTGCTGAAGACCTGGCGAAGATCGTGGTACTCCACCGGGACTCCAGAGAGATCCACCCTCTCCATCTGAAACACATGAGACACAGAACCAGGACACGGAGCAGGACCAAGACAAACAGCAAGACAAGACTGACTCCAAGACAACACAGAATTCCCTGACCAATCAACGTGAGGGTTGTGTTTACTTAACCACGGGTGCCCCAATACCACTGGAGCACTCGGGGAGTCGAATAAATAAAAAGTAATAACCTCACGGTGATTTCCAGAGACTATCAAACTTACAGAGGGGGTAGAGTGGGTGATGGATGTGATGGCAAACCCATTAAGGGAGCGCACAGTGATGGGAGAGGAGAGAGGAATGGCTGGGATGCCCCAAGATCTGGCCGTGGTGCTGTCCAAAAAGTCTCCCTCAGCTCCAGAGTCAAGCAAGGCAGGACAAGAGTGAGTCAATCCATTGAACTGGACTGAGACTGGGAGACAGGTGCGTTGTGTGGGGGTGTCGAAACAAGGGAGAGTGCCCACCAGAATCCCCCGGTTTACTGATGGGCTGGAGCTTTTAAAGGACACTGCAACGCTCTGTGACCCGGCTTCCCACAGTACAGGCAAAGGCCTCGAGCCAGACAAAGCCGCTTCTCCTCAACAGTCAGTCGAAGACGACCTAATTGCATCGGCTCTGGTGAGGTGGTAGGTAATGGGGTGCGAGGATCATTTGAAGGGCCCTCATTCATCCATGAGGCACCAGAGACTCGTCTATGCTGGCGACGATGCAGTCGGGCCTCCACCCGAAGAGCGAGATCCACCAGGGCATCAAAGTCTCGGGGAAGGTCATGAGTGGCAATCTCATCTTGTATGTAGTCATCCAGACCATCCCTAAATCTGGCACGAAGAGCCGCCTCATTCCATGTGCAGGCAGCTGCCAGGGTTCTGAACAGAACAAAATAATCAGTAACCGAGCGCCCTCCCTGACTCAGCTGGGCCAGTTGGGAGGCTGCTTCATCTCCCTGGGCGGATCGGTCAAACAGCTTGGTCATTTCTGCACGGAAGTCCTCAAACATGGCACAGAAAGGGGCACGTGCATCCCACACTGCTGTTGCCCAATCACGGGCCCTGCCCTTAAGAAGGGTGATTACAAACGCCACCTTTGACTCTTCAGTTACATAGCGACGGGGCTGTAGAGCGAATACTAGGGAGCACTGTGAGAGGAATGCCCGGCAAGAACTAGGATCCCCGTCATAGGGCGGTGGGTTGTTGGCGTGAGGTTCAGGTTCGAGATGAGGAATAGCCACCTGTCTGCCACCCCGGGCATTCTCATGAAGCTCCTGAATTTGAGCATTAAGCTCGATTACTTCGGCCCTTAACATCTCCACCTCCTGCGAGGCTGCATTTAACTGTGTAGCGTGCTGGCCAAGGAGAATGCCCTGCTGTGCCACTGCGTTTCTTACATGCTCAGCACCTGCTGAATCCATAATTTGGTCAGTCCGTTCTGTCAGGGTAGAAAGGGAACAGATTCAAATGCAGGTGAAACAAATTTATTCTTCTCAAAAAACACAAAATATCCTCAAAAGGCAGTTCAAAACTCAAAAAACTGGACTCAGAAATCGGCGCAGTTCCGGGCGCTACCACCAGATGGCAGGAGAGCGCTCCCAAGGCTTCACTGGGCAGCAGAAGGAGAGATGAAAGGAATAAGGGGAGTTCCGGATAATACCGCCAGGGGGCGATAGAGCGATACCAGACGCTCGGCCAGCACCGGAGAAGAAGAGCCTTACGGGGTACTGCTGGGCGTTCTCCCTTGGTGGAGATTCAGTAGTGAGAATGGGACAGCCAGACCAAACCACAGCGAGCCGGATGACAGGACAAAGTATCAAAATAAAGTAGGGAGAGAAAAAACGAAACCAAAACAAGCAGGAGCTTGGAGTCTGGGGAAACAGGACACGACAAGACAGATTACTCACAATGGATATTAGCTTACAAGCCTCACGAGCATGCAAAACGGACTGACGAAAGACAAGAGACGAGAGGAGACTAAATAGGGGAGAAATCAAGCAGCAACAGGTGAAGGAGAGGATCGCAAATTGATTACCAGGTCTCTAAGGCGGGGAAACAAAAAGCACGCGGACAAGAAGCACGTGGCCAGCTGTCAAAACAAACCCACGTGCTCCAAACACACAAAGACAACGCAAACAGGTAAGTGATTCCATACTCTTAACACTGAATTAATAACAAAATGAGTGTATAAAATGATAAAATATGAAATGATAAAACATATTATATAAATTGTACCCAGCTTAAATGTAAAATTAAAGTTACCAGTAGTAGAAGGAGAGACACAGGGGGAGGGAGAGAGACAAAGAGAGCAGGCCCAGAAGTTAGCCTGATTGCAGTAGAGTCAGAGAAGATAGACTCCAGAGGAGGAGAGGAGCAGAGCAGGAAAAGACAGGCTAGGAAAAGAGAGGGCAGGCAAAAAATAAAAAATAAATAAACAGGGCCCGAGTTTACCACCTATTTTGTATCTTTCTTGACCATGTGACTAAAGCACAAATACTGAGACATTCAAACTGACCAATCAACAAGTGACCACATGAAAAAACCCCAAAGTCCACACAACAGGCCCTGATCTCATCAGTATCTGCCTTTAGGGCCTACTCACACTCTGCCATCTGTACCGTGCCCAGGCCCGTTTCCCGGATCGTTTGAGAAGTGTGAGTGCGCTGAATCAGGCTCAAGCATGGTTCACTTGGCCGGCCCTGGCCCGGTTGGAAGAGGTGGGCCTGAGCGCGGTTCACTTGGGCTTTGGCGCGGTATGCTTGTGTGTGAGTGCAAAACGCGCCAAAGCCCGAAACTGAAAGCGAGACGTGACTTTAAGGGGCTGTTTCATATGGATTTATTAATCATTCTTACTGTTCAGTGAACGCAAACTGCTGTAGTTTATTAAAGATGCAAACTCCTCACTGCACGACAGCTGCACCTTCAGCAGACCTCCTCATTCCTGCAGCACGAGAGCTTTATGATTATGAGCGCCAAAAGTGGCGGATCTGTTCAGTGAAATATCTGACTGCGTGTCACCACATCCCTAAGGACTGTTTGGCGAAATATTTGACTGCATGTCACTGCATAACAAACCACTGACACGATATAACTAGAGAAATCTCCACTGTGCTGCTGAGTGAGAGAGCGCTTCTCACTGAACAGCGCAGCAGCGATGACGTAAGCGTGCCCAGGCCCGATTGTGGTGTGAGCGCGGGCCGTCGGGGGAGACGGGAGGGGGGACAAGCATGCTTTGGCCCGGTTTGAGGCAACTGTACCTAGTGTGAGTATGGCGTTAGAGTCAGTATGGACCTTCTTGAGTAAAAAAGACATGTTTTGTCATATAAACAAATGCATAAAATAATTTAGCCTCTTACACCTTCATCTGTTTCACTAAGTCACTACGGCTGCACAATATATTGAAAAAGTATTGTTATCATGTTAATAGTATATGCACTAGATGTATCGCAGACATGTGTGCAAATTGCATTTAGCTTATACATTGGTTGTTTAACTCAGTGATTTAAAGACTGAAGGCCCGTGCACACAGAGACGTTTTTTACTCATGTTTTCAGTTGACGTTTAACACCTCAAATAAAGGGCATCAATGTGATCGTGCACAGTAAGGCGCAAAACGGCAGGCGTAAAAGGGTCATTTTTAAAGGATTGCCTCATGCTTGTTTTTTGTTTGGACACGCCGCATCAAAACCTTCTCCACCACCTTGAGTAGATTATTGTTCACCAGTGCGATAAGCAGCTCCACGTTCATATAGACACTGGGCGTCTTCTTCGATGTGCGCTCGCATTGACAGTTTTGTGCTTAAGCGCCTCCAAGTGCTGTTTACTGTAACTTCAGGAGGTCCGTGCACGTGAACAAAGGTGCCAATCTGATTGGTGGAGAAGGGTTTGATGCGGTGCGTCAAAACAAAAAAATGAGCATGAGACGTTTCTTAAAAAATGGCGCTTTTACGCCCACCGTTTTGCGTGTTGGTGTGCACAATCACCTTGGCGCCCTTTATTTATTAAAAAGGCGTTAAACGTCAACTGAAAACATGAGCAAAAAAGCATCTCGGTGTGCACGGGCCTTTACACTTGATAAATAAGATGTTACAAAGTGTGTGCAATGGTAAAGTACAGTAAACTCTGTCAACAACACAATTTATGATAATCAAATCTGAGCTTTTAAGTAAGGGAACCCACCATCATCAGCGCTCGAAATTAACCTTTTTCCTTGGTAGCACTGGTACTTTTAATTAAAAAGATTTAGGCGCACCAGCCAAAATTTAGTCACACCCACTAGGGCTGTGTATTGGCAAGGGCCTCACGATATGATATGTATCACGATACATGGGTCACGATACAATATAGCACGATATATTGCAATTAGGGATGTAACGGTATTGTAAATACCGTCATACCGCAATATTAATTTTTTTAGATATTACCGAAGTCGCATGACTCGGTAAAACTATAGGTCTTCTGAGAAAATTTGCTCAGGCGAATGAAGCGAACGGGAGGTAGCGAAAACTACAATTCCCATCAGCCCATGCTTGACCATCATCCCTTGCGGTCTGTTGTCGCTACAGATCCAGTAATGCGGAAATGGAGTGTGCTGCTAGAAGCGGGGATAAAAGAGCTGGAAAACTCTAAAGCGGGTGTTGTCGCCGCGCGCGTACTGAATAGCGGTGTTGTCGCGCGAGTTCTTATCAGCTGTATTGTCGCGCGAGTTCTTATCAGCTGTGTTGTCGCGCGAGTTCTTATCAGCTGTGTTGTCGCGCGAGTTCTTATCAGCTGTGTTGTCGCGCGCGTACTGAATAGCGGTGTTGTCAGCACACTGTTCAGATTGATGCAGACATGAGATCTCTATCTCACTCATGGCTTGTCCTCTCAAGTGGGGGAAAGACAATGCACAACGTTACCCACTGCTGTCAACCTGGGCCAAGTCATATCTCTCTTGTCCCAGAAACCTCAGTCCCAAATGAGAGGGGTTTTTTCTGTTGCAGGGGACATTGTAAATACCCAGAGATACCAGCTTTTACCAGATTATATTTATATGATAATTTTCCTTTAAACCCATCTCTATCTAAGTGAGTGAGTGATTAAATGTTGAATGTGACGAGTTTTCAACAATACTAAACTAAAACTTTATTTTTTTACATGGTTTAATAATTTTTTTGTTATTAAAATTGAACTTCCTGTTTCAAAGCTTACAGATAGATGACTAATTTGTATGTCATTGACACTTTTGGCACTTTTTTTGGAGTATTTTCATAAGTTTTGTTTTTTCCTGTAAATGATTCAATAAATACCGTACCGTGACAGTCATACCGAGGTATTACCGTACCGTAAAATTCTGATACCGTTACATCCCTAATTGCAATACAATAAAAATTGTGATATATTGCAATAGTTTGTATTAGTGTGTCGTTATATTGACAACTTGATAAATCAGCAGACGAATTAAAATTCTATTCCAATTTATCCAATTTATGCGACTGACAGCATTGTGAACATTTTGCTGTGAAACTTGTCGCACATAGGTCAATTGATGGCATGCTAGAAACATTTTACATGCAACATGCTGGGCAGCTGTGCTGCTACGGTCATGTTTGACGCTTTGTCTGTTACAACGACAGGTCCTTGCATTTTATGTCCCATTCCTTCTATGCAGTTTTCAGTAACTCTGCAATGTTAGTTGAGGCTTGTTAATGATGCTATTCAGTGTAGTTTGCCTTGAATCAAGAGGTTTCAGTTGAGGTCGCAGAATATATCATGTTCACTCTTGCTTACTTCTGATACCATACTACTTAGCGTTTTGTTGATAGCGGGTCAGCCACATCAACTGGAGCAGTGGAGGAGGTTGTTTGGCACAACTTGAATCGATACTTCAGGTTGGACTATCAATACACTATCGTAAAAAGAAATTATCGCAATAGTTAGATATATTGATATTTTTGCACAGCCCTAGCACCCACCAATTATGCGCATCGTTACTACAAGTTTAATATTAAAAGATTTATCACATTTGAAATCAATACTAATCAAACCTGACAAACAAACAAAAATCTGCATGCGCCCACCGGCCCTGCGCATTTGTATGAGATGTACTGTGCTGTTCTCACAGGTGGTGTCTGGTATCGCACAGATAATTATGACATTTAACTTGTTATTCGCATACGTCATGGCAAACACTGTTACCTGAAAACTCTTACGGCTTTACGGTGAATGGATTTAGTCATTTTCAAAGCAGACTTTAACCCACTAGAATCTTTTATCCACTCTTTGAAAAGTGTAAATAACTCTAACATTCACCACAAGAACACCTATTAGACGTGCCATTATTTGTAACCTTTTTTTAAAAAAATTCTATCAGTGTTATTTTCATTCTCTCGTATCCAGACCTTTACATTTTCACAGCTGTAGCTCCCTCTCTTCTGAACTGAGTGATTGACAACTGATATTAACCAATCCATTCACGTTCTATTGGCAGTGGGCCAATAAGAAGAGCTTGAAGGCAGGGCAAGCATTGCAGGATTTGTTCACTGCAGCAACTTAACATATCGACATCATGAGCGGTACACCGGTGTGACATTGCGCCACGACATGGATTTTCTAATACCGTCAATACCGTAATAAATCAAGTATATGCGCTCGAAATTTAATCTATGCGACCTCATAATATATTTGGGAGCATTTGTGTGACTGCATATGATGGTTGTAGTGCGACCTGTTTTGATTTATTTTTTTAAACGTGCTGAATCGCTCTTCCCTGCCACTGTAATGGTTTATATAGCTGTCAATCACTCAAGGCTTTCCGCTGTCAGATGACAGGGAGCTTTTGTGACCGCCGGGAATGCAAACGGCCGAAGAGTGAAAATGACACAAGGTTGGCAGGTTTACAAACCTCACCTAGTTATAATAATCATAATATTAATAATAATAAAGGCGCAGGTGAGAGCGATCATGACATGTGGTGAATGTTGATCCTCCAGCTGAGACCAATCAAGGGTTTTCAGAGAAGGCGCCCGAATCTCAGTGCGTTGCATTCACTGCGTGCTCTGCGCAAATGTTCGCTAAATGTAGGCTCTAATACTGTACACATTATCGCCACAGAAGCTCGCCTTTACTAAGTTTACACTGAAACTGTGGCTCATAACAAAAAGCGGTATTGCGCTGGTGTTCTTCACGAGAGTCCTGCTCTGCCTGCTTATAAATTGGTGTGGCTGACTCGCCTGCTTTCCACAAACA
Organism: Danio rerio; assembly: GCF_049306965.1. Taxonomy (NCBI): domain Eukaryota; kingdom Metazoa; phylum Chordata; class Actinopteri; order Cypriniformes; family Danionidae; genus Danio; species Danio rerio. The sequence continues at coordinate 1,180,348 of NC_133192.1, forward strand.
CAGAGAAATGAAGATCAGGGGTCCGTTCTTCGTACGTGGATTACTCAGTTAGCTGGATTTGGATATTGATGATTTGACACGATTCAGGATCGTTTCGTTCTTCAAAGCTGATCCGAGAGTTGTTGTCATAGCAACAGTTCTGCTAGCTCAAACCTGATCGGGAGCAGGTTCAATTCATATTAGCAGGATTAGATCGGCTCAGTTCAAGCAAAGATAATACAGAAAGTATGTTCCGAATTCTGATATTTTCTTACAGTAGTAGTTATATACACTTGGGAAAATGGTACATATTTTTTAACTATATATATAAATTTATAGTCATTAATAAAATAAATTAAGTTATACATATTAATAAAACATGCAATCTGCACCCTCGACATGAAAGTACAAAGACTGCCATCTGGTGCAAAGAGAAAACTTATTGAAATGAACTTTTTAGATTGCTTTAGAATAAATTGTGTATAATAGAAATGCAGAATATGTGACTTTTTTTTTAAAGCAATAATACATTAATGCAGTCATAAACATGTTTTGATAGTTAATATGTCAGTGATTTGATGCTTCACAAAAGTTGCAGACGCCTTTACCAATATCAAAATGCTTTTTTGAAGAACCAAATTAGCGAGAGATCATTTATCACCCAGGGGTGCGTTCTTTGTACCTCGCTTAAATGATCTAAGATGATTTGGCAGATCCTGGATCTGTTAATCTTGATAACTGATCTCTCGCTAATTTGGTTCTTTAAAGAAGTTGGCGAATCAGATTAGAATGTCTGGATGAACTGATCTGAGATCTACGTGTGTTGTGAAGGACAGATCTATCAAACCTCGAAATCATGATCTGCAATGCAGCGATTGGCTGACGGCACAGCAGCGTAATGACATCATCTGATTAATATTCAATTATCCATGTGAGCAAAATTACACAATTACGCAATAACCTTCCACATTTGTTGTGAGCTGCAGGCTTTACACTTTCATGTGTCAAGAGTATTCATCATGTATTTCAATGCAAATCAGTGTATTTAGTTCTACATTTAGAGAAGATTTTCTTTATTATAGTAGCTGTTTTTTAATCGGTGTAAAGAATAACTGGTTATTTACAAAAGCATTTTGATATTGGTAAAGGTGTCTGCAACTTTTGTGAAGCATCAAATCACTGACATATTAACTGTCAAAACATGTTTATGACTGCATAAATGTATTATTGCTTTAAAAAAGTCACATATTCTGCATTTCTATCATACACAAATTGTACTAAAGCGATCTAAAAAGTTAATATCAATAAGTTTTCTCTTTGCACCACCAGGTGGCAGTCTTTGTACTTTCATTTCAGGGGTGCCGATTGCATGTTTTATTAATATGTATAACTTAATTTATTTTATTAATGACTATATAATTATTTATATATATAGTTTAAAAATATGTACCATTTTCCCAAGTGTATATAACTACTACTGTAAGAAAATATCAGAATTCGGTACTTTCTGTATTATCTTTGCTTGAACTGAGCCGATCTAATCCTGTTTATATGAATTGAGCCTGCTCCCGATCAGGTTTAAGCTAGCAGAACTGTTGCTATGACAACAACTCTCGGATCAGCTTTGAAGAACGAAACGATCCTGAATCGTGTCAAATCGTCAATATCCAAATCCAGCTAACTGAGTAATCCACGTACGAAGAACGGACCCCAGCTCATAACGAGAGCGTGCATTTACAATGACACAAACCCAAAACAAAACCGTTAAAGAGTGGCAGAAGTGAGACTTTTATTACTTTCTTTTGTCCGTTCTTTCTTGAGATGTATATTATTTTGCTATTTAGCTATTTCGTTTGTTTTGGAGTAAAAATATTATTTATTAAATTGACATGCATATAAAAACAATAGTGCAAAATAAATATTTATTTCTGCAATGCTTCATTTTTGTTTGATGCAAACCATACATTTATTTTATCTACTTTTTATAGCAGATAACTTACGTTCAAGCACATTCAAGGCAGCATGATAATGAGAAATGTATTCATTGTTACTATTATTGTCATCATCATCATCATTAATATTCTATAATTATTCGACATTCATTTTGGAATTATTGCACACAAATATCAATGTCATCACAGCATTGATTAGATAGTTGTTTCTGTTTTTAGGTAGTCTTAATTGATGTTGTTTTAAAATACAATAAATCCCTTAAAGTACAATTTGCAGCGGTGCTCATTCATTTTTGGTGGGTGCTACTAAATTCTTTTTATTGCTCCTAAATATTTGAAGTTGAGAGCACTGGTGCTATTACACTGCTAGTTTTTATTAGCATTTTATTTATTTTATTATTACACTGCTAGTTTTTATTAGCATTTTATTTATTTTATTATAACACTGCTAGTTTTTATTAGCATTTTATTTATTTTATTATTACACTCTTATTTTTTTTTAGCATTTTATTTATTTTATTATTACACTTCTAATTTTTATTAGCATTTTATTTATTTTATTATTACACTGCTAATCTATATTAGCATTTTATTTATTTTATTATTACACTGCTAATTTTGTTAGCATTTTATTTATTTTATTATTACACTTCTAATTTTTATCAGCATTTTATTTATTTTATTATTACACTGCTAATTTTTGTTAGCATTTTATTTATTTTATTATTACGCTGCTAATTTTTGTTAGCATTTTATTTATTTTATTATTACGCTGCTAATTTTTGTTAGCATTTTATTTATTTTATTATTACACTGCTAATTTTTGTTAGCATTTTATTTATTTTATTATTACACTGCTAATTTTTGTTAACATTTTATTTTATTATTACACTGCTAATTTTTATTAGCATTTATTTATTTTATTACTACACTGCTAATTTTTGTTAGCATTTTATTTATTTTATTATTACACTGCTAATTTTTGTTAGCATTTTATTTATTTTATTATTACACTGCTAATTTTTATTAGCATTTTATTTATTTTATTATTACACTGCTAATTTTTATTAGCATTTTATTTATTTTATTATTACACTGCTAATTTTTATTAGCATTTTATTTATTTTATTATTACACTGCTAATTTTTATTAGCATTTTATTTATTTTATTATTACACTGCTAATTTTTATTAGCATTTTATTTATTTTATTACTACACTGCTAATTTTTGTTAGCATTTTATTTATTTTATTATTACACTGCTAATTTTTGTTAGCATTTTATTTATTTTATTATTACACTGCTAATTTTTGTTAGCATTTTATTTATTTTATTACTACACTGCTAATTTTTATTAGCATTTCATTTATTTTATTATTACACTGCTAATTTTATTAGCATTTCATTAATTTTATTATTACACTGCTAATTTTTATTAGCATTTCATTTATTTTATTATTACACTGCTAATTTTTATTAGCATTTCATTAATTTTATTATTACACTTCTAATTTTTATTAGCATTTCATTTATTTTATTATTACACTGCTAATTTTTATTAGCATTTCATTTATTTTATTATTACACTGCTAATTTTTATTAGCATTTCATTAATTTTATTATTACACTGCTAATTTTTATTAGCATTTCCTTAATTTTATTATTACACTGCTAATTTTTATTAGCATTTCATTAATTTTATTATTACACTTCTAATTTTTATTAGCATTTTATTTATTTTATTATTACACTGCAAATTTTTATTAGCATTTTATTTATTTGATTATTACACTAATTTTTGTTAGCATTTTATTTATTTCATTATTACACTGCTAATTATTATTAGCATTTAATTTATTTTATTACTACACTGCTAATTTTTGTTAGCATTTTATTTATTTTATTATTACACTTCTAATTTTTATTAGCATTGTATTTATTTTATTATTACACTGCTAATTTTTGTTAGCATTTTATTTATTTTATTATTACATTGCTAATTTTTATTAGCATTTCATTTATTTTATTATTACACTGCTAATTTTTATTAGCATTTTATTACTACTCTGCTAATTTTTGTTAGCATTTTATTTATTTTATTACTGCACTGCTTATTTTTGTTTTGTTGTACACCGTTTAGTAAGATCTTTTGTTTTTTTTTGAAAAATAAATATGTTGAGAATGCATAATACTCTCCCATGTCTCTTTTTGATAAGGATACCTACCATTTACTTATTATATTATAAAAATATTAACTTTATTCACATACTAAAGGGACAGGATGAACAAATGAATCGCTGAACGAATCATATGAGAGTCGCTGGGATAATCAGGTAAAAATAAACGCATATTATAAGACAATGAAAGTGTTTTTTGACCTTGCATGCAGATCAGCCTGTTGTTAGAAACCCCCAAAACCAAAATATGACCTTTTTTATGCATAATAGGGGCTCTTTAGTGTGTAAGCAATTGAGAAATACTCTAATTTAAAACCCTGCTCCATGTGTATCCCACATGTTTATGTCACAACTAAAGCCTTCTTCATTTTTACAGGCATTCGATCGCCCCAGTGATGAACATCTATCTTGTCAGTCCATACCGGGCCGTCCTCGACTTAAGACGAGACCCTGGAGACAGCTTAATTCAGCAGTGTGATTAATTAAAATGGGGCCCGTAATGGAAGGCACACACAGCGTACTGCGTCTGTACAAACCCATCCAGGAGCGCTGCTTCATCAGTGTGTATTTCCCAAAGAGAAAGTCCCGAGGTTTTCCACACGCTGGCCAAACCCTCGGTGAAGTCCAGCCTCTGTGCAGAAGTCAGCATGAACAAAGAGGCCAGTATTGCAGACCCGCGGATGACAACAGAGGAGTGTTTGCGCAGCTCCTGCTGTCTTTATGCAGCGACTGCGCACACCGGCTGAGGATGGGGAACCAGGACGGCAAGCTGGAGGGGTACGGAGAACACCTGGAACATGGTGAGTGTGTGTGAGTGTGTGTGTTTGTGTGAGAGTGTGTGAGAGAAAGAGAGAGAGAGAGAGAGAGAGAGTGTGTGTGTGTGGGGGAGAGTATGTCTGAGAGAGAGTGTGTGTGGGAAAGAGAGAGTGTGTGTATGTGTGTGTGTGTGTGTGTGTGGGAGTGTATGTCTGCGAGATAGTGTGTGAGGGAAAGAGAGAGAGAGAGTATGTGTGTGTGTGTGTGTGTGTGTGTGTGTGGTAGAGTATGTCTGAGAGAGAGTGTGTGAGGGAAAGAGAGAGAGTGTGTGTATGTGTGTGTGTGTGTGTGTGTGTGTGTGTGTGTGTGTGTGTGTGTGTGTGTCTGAGTGAGTGAGTGAGTGAGTGAGATAGTGTGTGAGAGAGAGATTGTGTGTGTGTGAGAAAGAGTATGTGAGTGACTGTGAGAGTGTGTGATTATGTGTGTGTGTGTGTGTGTGTGTGTGTGTGTCTGAGTGAGTGATTGAGTGAGTGAGATAGTGTGTGAGAGAGAGATTGTGTGTGTGTGAGAGAGTATGTGAGTGACTGTGAGAGTGTGTGGTTATGTGTGTGTGTGTGTGTGTTATAGTAAAATGTACGTGTGTGTGCGCATGAATGTCGGTTTGTGTGTGTCAGAGAGTGTGGGAATAAGTGTGTGGGGAGAGTGTGTGCATCCACGATTGTGTGTGTGTGTGTGTGTGTATGTGTTTTGTAAGTGTGTGTGTGAGAGAGAAAGAGAGAGTGTATGTGAGAGTGAGTGAGTGTGTTAGAGAGAGAGTGTGTTAAGTGCGTGAGCTGCTGAGAATGAAACAGCGCGATGCAGACAGAACAAAACACAAACACGAGTACAAGAGCGCACTCACGACGGCGCCCATACAGAGACACAACGACAGAAAACTCGAGTCGAGCACAACATACAGGACAAGACAGAACCAGTGTCCGGACTTCGCCACCGAAACAAGACCTTTACCAACACCTTTATAGTTCTCAGCTGTGGGTGCGCACACACATAGCTCGTAGCACAGACTCGCGCACACACACAGCTCATAAGCTTGCGGAGTGAACCAAACAAGTTGTATTTCCCAAGTGGACAGCAACAACGCAACAAGTTGCTTTCTTGTATAAGTGGAAACGCAAGCAACCTGGCTTTGAATCTTTCAAAAGTGCATAACTGCAATGAAAAGTAATGAAACATTAACTGGCTAGCTACTAACCGTAACGTTATATCATCCACATCGTTATGCCAGCAGTCAATCACCTAAATTACTATAATAAATAAAGTTAAAGGGCACCTATGGTGAAAAATCGACTTTTCAAGCTGTTTGGACAGACATGTGTGTGGGTATAGTGTATATTGGGCTGATATAAACACACACAGTCCTTTTTTTTTATTTACCAACATAAAAACGGTGGACCAATTGGAGCGGTTTTCAGACCGACTGCAACTTGATGTAGGAGTGCGGTTCCCCCGCCCACCGAATTGATTGACAGCTGCGTATCATGTCCCGGTAGTCACGTATATAATCATATAAACAAGACAGGACGTGCGCAAAGTGACCGGGAATAAAAGCTCTGTTCAGTTTGCTCGGATCATCAATCGTCATCAAATGTGATCAAGAGAGAGTTTCACAACATGTTTTAAAACAGAGCACGTGTGTAATGAAGTACAGCGATTTACTTCAGCTTTACTTCATCAGCACAGGCTTGTGTCAGAACAATTATAACAGAAGATGCTTCAATCCCGGTTTGTGGACGTTACATCAGGTTTATTCTGTACATTAACATAACAGATATCCACACAGCAGTGGAGATTAACCTGTATCCTGTCACATTTTGCATGCAAAGCTAAATGCGCTGTCTGTATGTATGTGCGTATCGTGTCCGTGCTGGGTATGTGTATCTTGTGTGTGCAGGTGAACTTTGTAACGAATTTTGTGCGATCGTTGTAACTTAACACAGCAAATGCATCAAGTACTCATTGCTAAAATTCTTACTGTAGTATTTCTCACAAACCCTACGTGAGATCTGCTTCCTTTATGTCTGTTTGTTGTCTGACGCAGCCGAGGGAGGAGATTAAGGCACACAGAAAGGCACATAGAAACGTTGGGCGGGGAGGACTAGCCTTAAAGGCGCAGTACAGCAAAACCGCCACCAAGTGCAAAACTGTATAAAACAGAATCTTATAAAAGGTATAATAAATCATCTGATGGATGTTTTGAGCTGTACCTTTACAGACACATTCTGGACACACAAATGATTCATAATAAATCTGAAAATAAACACACAAGGAAAACAGTATTTTTTTCTGAAGTTGCTTAACCACTTAAACTCTGCGAACCTGGTACCGGGTCCATGACGTCATCGACTTTCGCTTTTAGATTTAAAGGGCTAGGGTTGCACCAGACCCTTGTAAGTAGTGTCGTTTAAAAGTGTAGAATCTATATTTTATGCACATGTGCATCAGTTTGGTTTTTATTCTACTGTATAAAAGTTATTTACACTTAAATACACAGTATTTTGCATACCCGAGCTGGGTGTTGAACATTGGTTCATTTTCATATTTTTTTCATATGACACATGTACAAGTTATAGCTCAAATGAAAGCTCTTGCCGATGCTCATACAGTTCTAGCATTCTTTTTACTGAATTATATTCATATGCCAAACAGTTGTTGAATGAATCGCGGTGTTTCCATGCCGCAGAAATGAAAACAATACATTTATGATCAATAAGCAGCCCCAGATAGCACAGACAGCCGTCATCTCTCACCTTATGCTGTGCGCTTCAGGGCCATTCTCCTCTGTTTTTGAGCTGATGTGCATAAGTAATCCTTTTATATGTCTGACGTGCTCCAAACACAGTGAATTATGTTTGATCAGACAAAAGAATAGTGAAATATGAAAACAATGATCGCTCCCTGTGGCTTGTACAGCACCTCTCATCAGTTGGAACACAATAACTTTTGCATAGTGTTACGATAACCAGCGATCATTCTCTGGAGATCGCTGGTTTCCACTATATCATTAACTTAACTTCCGCATATCCCAGGACTACATTTTCATACATGCACTTCTTCCAAACACACACGCCTGGTCACTCATATATCCTGATTACATCACCAGCTGAACCTTGTCACAGACTGATATTTCACACAGTATTTAAGCAGCACACACACTCATTCACTTTGCCGAGTCTTGTTTACTGTATAGTGACATTTCAACGCGTTTCTCCCTGTCTTGTTTCTCCGTGTCTGAACCTAGCTTGGTATCTTTGTTATCCTGTTTAGCCGCCAGCCTTTCGATCTATTGCCTGTTTACTGACTTCGACTATGGATTTGCCCGCATATACCTGTTCATACCTGTTTTGACCACTGCTTGCCTGACAAAGAATAAACCTGCATATTGGATCCTACCTTCTGTTGTGGTGTCACTCCCCGTCGTTACACATAGATTATGGTGGAGACATTTTTCTTTTTTCCTATGATTACAGACATGTGCAGGAACCACCAACATTAATTACAGCATGCTAGACCACACACAACCTAAAAGAGACACTTTCAAATTTGAGTTCATAAAAAAAAAAAAATACAAAAAGCGCCTCTTTTTTAGGTGTTTATTATAACAGACGACATATACAGATATTTTAAACACTTTCAATAGTGTTTTATGAAAATTCAAAGGGTTTTCTTTAAAATGAAACCAAAGTTCTGCATTTACACCTCTGTATGTGGATTTGGGAAGCTTTTAAATTTGGGTAGGCAAAATCCAGGCGGAAATCCCAAAATAGCAGCAAAGTTTAACTGGCTAAATAATTTTTACACATTATAAATGCTTTTACATCAGGTGTATTTACAAATATAGCCTATGAATAGCCTAATAATAAACTATGCTTTTAAGAAATGATAAAATGCTGCTTATTTTTACATTGCAAGATGTTCCAAAAGTGTATTAAAAACACAGTTAACTGCCAAAACACTGTTAACTCATTTATGTGAATGTGTTAAAGTAAAATCATAAACATTATCTCATTTAACTGCATTTTGCAACTTAAAGAGGGCATTTTCAACTGCAGGGAGCACAATAAACCAAGATCCCGACTTCTGCCAGAAAAAGCAAACCTGTTGATTTTTCTCCAAAAGAATGGTTAAAAACTGAGAGTCATTTTCCTTCAAATCCAGTGTACATTCTTTTACAGCAACAAATTTATTTGTTTGTTTTACCATTATTTCTTTCGTTTTATTTTACATTAAAACTTATAATAATACAGTAGTGTTGTTAATTCTGTCCAATTTGTTTTTCGTTTTTATTTAAAACAACACTACAAAAAGTACAGATACCACTTATCGGTTCTGAAAGTCTTATTTGTTTTATTTTAGCTAGAATGAAAGCAGTTTTAATTTTTTAAACATCATTTTAAGGTCAATATTATTAGCCTCTTTATGGAATATATATATTTTTGGTAATCTACAGAACAAGCCATCGATATACAATAATTTGCCTAATTACCCTAACCTGCCTAGTTAAGCTAATTACCCTAGTGAAGCCTTTAAATGTCACTTTAGGCTGTAAAGAAGTGTCTTGAAGAATATCTAGTCTAATATTATTTACTGTCATCATGGCAAAGAGAAATCAGTTATTAGAGATGAGTTATTAAAGCTGTTATGTTTGGAAATGTGTTAAAAGAAAAATGAATATATAAAAATGAAAAAACAATGGGGGCTAATAATTCTGACTTCAACTGGATCCTGATCTGACAGTCTTCACAGCAGCAGTAAAAGTTTGAAACTCACAGCGGTTTATCAAACTTTTCATCGATCATTTTACCCCCAATTGACAGCAAGAACAAACAAAATATCATTGTCTGATTGACAAGCAGCGCCTAGATTTGTTAAAAAGAATCCAAAACGCCCAATATGATGAATTGATGGCGCATTTTCTAAAGTAAATCATACTGTCCAGTGTTTCATACTCTCCAGGATGTTTTCCAGCTGTGGCGGCAGGCCTTTTTTATACACAGATCTACCAACAACCAGTGCCGTTATCTCAATGACAAATGTCGTGAGCGCAGTATTAGAAGTCGAGATCGCATTTATGTAATAGCCTACAGCATGCACATCTCTTTGCTTGCGCGACGATTTCCTCTGCTCGTGCACAAAACTTCTTGCACTGCCCCTCAAATATAAGCCGCTTCAAGAGCGTGCAGATCTGTAGCGCTCTCAAATAAACGCTGCTGAGTACGATTTAGTGCGTTTATGTAGTGAGTATGTCTCCAGCATTTATTAGATTTGCTGGGAATATTTATGAATGTCTCCAATAATAAAATAATAAAATTTTTAGCCTAGCCAATTCACCTGTACCGCATGTGTTTGGACTGTGGGGGAAACTGCAGCACCTGGAGGAAATCCACGCGAACACAGGGAGAACATGCAAACTCCACACAGAAACGCCAACTGACCCAGCCGAGGCTCAAACCAGCGACCTTCTTGCTGTGAGGCGACAGCACTACCTACTGCGCGGTTTCGGTTCTTAGTTCTTTCATTTTAATTTTATTTAAAAAAGAGCAGTTCGAACTTTTATTAACTTTTTAAATTAAAATCAGTTGTTTACTGTATAAAAAAATCCTAAAAATGTAAAATATAAATTTTGAACTGTTTATATTTATTTGCCTATATATTGGTTATCGGCCTCTGAGTTATCGGTAGGCCCACACGGAGTGTGCACACACAGATTTCTGCAGATTTTTAGCCCATACTTGAGTGAGTGAGTGACTGAGTGAGTGAGTGAGTGAGTGTGTAAGTGAGTGAGTGAGTGAGTGAGTGTGTAAGTGAGTGAGTGAGTGAGTGAGTGACTGTAAGTGAGTGATTGAGTAAGTTTGTGAGTGAGTGAGTGACTGAGTGAGTGAGTGATTGAGTGAGTGAGTGACTGAGTGACTGAGTGAGTGAGTGAGTGAGTGAGTGACCTCGTGACTGAGTGAGTGACTGAGTGAGTGACTGAGTGAGTGAGTGAGTGAGTGACTGAGTGAGTGTGTTAGTGAGTGAGTGAGTGATTGAGTGTGTGAGTGAGTGACTGTAAGTGAGTGAGTGAGTGAGTGAGTGAACGTGTAAGTGAGTGAGTGAGTGACTGAGTGAGTGAGTGAGTGAGTGAGTGTGTTAGTGAGTGAGTGAGTGATTGAGTGTGTGATTGAGTGAGTGACTGTAAGTGAGTGAGTGAGTGAGCGTGTAAGTGAGTGAGTGAGTGACTGAGTGAGTGACTGAGTGAGTGAGTGACTATAAGTGAGTGTGTAAGTGAGTGAGTGAGTGACTGTAAGTGAGTGAGTGAGTGAGTGAGTGAGTGAGTGAGTGAGTGAGTGAGTGATTGAGTGAGTGAGTGAGTGAGTGACTGAGTGAGTGAGTGAGTGATAAGTGAGTGAGTGTGAGTGAGTGAGTGAGTGACTGAGTGAGTGAGTGACTGTAAGTGAGTGAATGAGTGTGTAAGTGACTGAGTGAGTGAGTGAGTGAGTGATAAGTGAGTGAGTGAGTGTGAGTGAGTGAGTGAGTAAGTGAGTGACTGTAAGTGAGTGAGTGAGTGAGTGACTGTGAGTGAGTGACTGAGTGAGTGAGTGACTGTAAGTGAGTGAATGAGTGTGTAAGTGACTGAGTGAGTGAGTGAGTGACTGAGTGAGTGAGTGAGTGTGAGTGAGTGAGTGACTGTAAGTGAGTGAGTGTGTGAGTGTGTGAGTGAGTGAGTGAGTAAATGAGTGAGTGAGTGACTGTAAGTGAGTGAGTGTGTGAGTGAGTGAGTGAGTGAGTGAGTGAGTGACTGTAAGTGAGTGAGTGAGTGAGTGACTGAGTGAGTGAGTGAGTGAGCGTGTGCATGTGTGCCCATGAGTAGTTTTTTTCGTGTGTGTTTGTGTGTGTGTGTGTGTATGTGTGGACGAGAGTGTGTGTGCATGAATGTGTGGTTGTGTGTGTTTGTGTATCTGTGCAAGTGTGTGTGTGTGTTAGCACTAATAACCTCACACTTTCTTTATCTCCAGAAAATAAAAGAGCGTCTTCAAGAGTGCGTAAGCAGAAGAAACTGAGCTCCAAGAAACTGAACATCACTGAAGAATCCAACACAATGAAGAGGAAGACGACACTGAAGGAAACAGCATCTCAGCTTCCCTCCAAATCTGCATCCTACCGCAGCCAGCCTCTACTGCCCATGAAGGAGCACTTCCACATGGCACATGACGGATGGGATGTCATGGCGGAGCCTCGCTCCTTCGACGCGGAGCTATCAGAACTAGAGAACCTCTATCTGGAGTACGAGAAACCACTGGGAAACACACGGGGAGGTGTGCAGATCACCAATAACACACAGCAGACTGACGGAAACACATCTAGTGTGCACTATAGAGAGGATCAAATAAACCGAAGAGATCTTCAATACGCTAATGTGAAACCGGTATCGTGTGCTAGACTGCATGAAGGTGAAACAGAAGCCAAGCACTTTCCTAAAGAACATTGTGAAGGATCTCCTAATAATAAAAGTTCAAACGTTCGCTCCTGGAGCAGAAGCCCGACATCAAGCTCTCTGTCTAGTGTTTTCAACGTGTCCTATCCGCAGACTAACACTCTGCAAAGCATGTCGCCTTTATCGTCTCAACTGCCGAGTCCACAAATGAACCACCGTATCGTGATGCTGCCTGAGGATGATGATGATGAAGATGATGATGGAAATAAACGCTGCTTCTCCGAAAACCAGCTGAAGGTCAGCTCTGAGGTCATTGATAAAAACGGGAATCGCAGGAGTGTGACGCGGCTGGAGCTTAGGTTGAGCGGGAGTTTGGCTGTTAACGGAGCCAGCACATCCTCAGGTTAGTGACCATCCTCATGTGTGTGTGTGTGTGTGTGTGGTCTGGAGAATATGTTGGCTGTTTGAGGCTTTGTTCATTCATATTTTTCCGGCTTATCATCATATGATTCGAGAAGTTCTCTCAGTCTCTTTCCCAGAGATCCATTGTTGTGTCTGTGAGGGAGTGTGTGTGAGTGTGTGTGTGAGAGAGAGAGAGAGTGTGTGTGAAAAAAGAGTGTGCATAGTAAAAAATACAGTCATGGTGGCTCAGTGGTTAGCACTGTGACCTCACAGAAGGAAGGTTGCTGGTTCGAGTCTCGGCTGGGTCAGTTGGCATTTCTGTGTGGAGTTTGCATGTTCTCCCCGTGTTGGTGTGGGCTTCCTCCGGGTGCTCCGGTTTCCCCCACAGTCCAAACACATGCACTGTAGGGGAATTGGTGAACTAAACTGGCCGTAGTGTATGAGTGTGTGTGTGAATGAGTGTGTGTGTGTGAATGAGTGTGTATGGTCGTTTCCCAGTACACAGCTGGAAGGGTATCCACTGTTCAAAACATATGCTGGAATAGTTGGCAGTTCATTCCGCTGTGGCAACCTCTGATGAATAAATAAACCAAGGTAATCATCTTTCCTGCACTCTTAAATACACTTATTATTGAAAATATGATGGGCACACTGAGATCAAAGCCAGCGGGTCGACTCTGGAGTTCAAACACTCATGGAAATAATTCGTCATCTGTGCTTTAAAACATCCGCTTCAGAAGTCCCACACAGTAATGAGACAGAAAGGATTAACACGCTTTTGTTGCTGGACTTCAGAAGAGCGTAAGCTGCATCTCATGGCTGCGCCGACCAGAAAAGAAAGAATTCCCAGTAAAAGCCTCTGCCCTTTCTGTGATGTTTCTCTCGAGAAGACCAAATTCAACATATTTAAATTGATCAGTGATTATTAGACGTGGGACAAAATGTTTCTTTTAAGCTTGAGGCAGGAAATACGCGGTGAAATTGCAGTTTTTACAGAAATGATTATAATTTATTTAATTCTTTTAAGTTTTTCCGTTTATAACTGTGTATAAAAAATGAATAAATATGTCACTGCAAGTTTATAAAAATGGCAAAAACATTATTTAATTATAACTTTAATTATTATTCAACACATCTGCTACATATAATATCTGGAGATGTTGTCCGACAGGAGTTCAGCTCCGGCTCGACTGGGGTGCAGGCCGTCAGCACGGAAGAGCCTAGGACGCTCCCAGAAAAGATTCCAGTTATTAGCAAAGAGCACCATGTTAATAGCCATTCATTCAGAGCAAAAAGTCTACTGAACCTTTCATTTCCTCGGCAGTAGGTAGCCACTGGCTCGCATGGTTCAGGATTGGTAGAGCTACGCATCGATGAATTTGCTCTTCAGTGTTTGGACTCTCAGTAGTGATTATTAAATCACACTGAACTGAGCTAAACTGAACTGAACTTAAACACTAAAAACTGAACTACACTGTTCCAGTTACTATGACCATTAATGTGAAGCTGCTTTGACACAATCTACATTGTAAAAGCGCTGTACAAACAAAGCTGAATTAAATTGAATTGAATATAATATACAATTTTTAATCACATTTCAGACAAAACAGTAACTACAGTATTTCCTATTAAGCCCATATAAATATACACAGTTGAAGTCAGAATTATTGAAGGTGAAAGTACATTTTTCAACACATTTCTAAACATAATAACTCATTTCTAATCACGCATTTCTCTTTGCCATGATGACAGCACATAATATTAGACTAGATATTCTTCAAGACACTAGTGTTCAGCTCAAAGTGACATTTAAAGGCTTAACTCGGTTAATTAAGGTAAAATTAGGGTAATTATCAGATCAGGATTTTTACAGCCAATACTGAGTGCCGATTCCTTGTCGTGATGGTCGGCCGATACCAAGTACCAATTCTGATGTTTCAAGCTTTATATAACTTTGCCATTGCATAAGCATATGAAGAGTTCAGATACAAAACCCTCTAAATCCATCAGACCTCTTTTCTTAGCATTTTCTGTCAAGTTTCATTTTATATTTAATGATTTTAAGGTTTATTAGTTGTACAAAAAATAAAAATTTTTCCCTAAAATTTCACTTCAGACAATTCTTTGGTTTTTAACAAGAGATTTTCTTTTGCATCAAAACCAGCTAAATCCACTTATTTGCAAAAAAAGTGAAGTTTATTTCTAAACTAATTTCGAGAGGAGCCAGGTCCTAGCCAGGTCGGCGTTTCTGTGTGGAGTTTGCATGTTCTCCTTGTGTTTGTGTGGGTTTTCACTGGGCTCTCCGGTTTCTTCCCACAGACCAAAAACATGTAACATAAGTAAATGGACAAATCTAAATTGACAGACACGTCAAAGCATTAATCTACTTCCAACATTATCAAGCAGGGGAGTTCTCGAGACCTACCTGAACTCGGACTCCCCTCTAACCCTACAACGAGGATCTCATGAGTTCAGGGCTCTCTCCTGGGACAGCAAGCCAAACAAGCTTCATAATCAATCATCAGCTATGGGCGAACTCTTGAAATCCACTTATTGGGAGAAGACAGTGTAATTAGCTGAAAATCACTGAAGATGCAATCAGAAGTTATTTTACCAAACATAAAACACCTAAAATTAAAAGTATATAGATCTGTCAAGTAAGTGACGGTTCATTCCGCTGTGGTAACCCCTAATTAACCAGGGACTTTAAAGAAAATGAATGAATGAAATCAAGTAAGTGCATTAATCAATAACATTAAAATTGACATTGATTGTAATCAGTCATTTCTGATATTTGGGATGTAGATTCATGTAGAGCAATGTAAACATAGCAAACATTACAAACTAAGCTTGGTAGATTTAAATGTAGTGTAAAAACATTGTGAAACAACAATATCTGTGCATTGTCTATTAATAAATGAAAAAATAAAGCTCTTCCTGATGCCTGTACGATAATTTATTAAAGTAATATAAATAATGTAATTTTATATATATTTCTCTTTTAAAAAATTATTTTTTTTGCTCGTTCAAACTATTTATTTAAAATGAGCTGAAACAACACAATTTTTGAGATTTCATTGGGACAACTACATTTTTTAATGTTCAATCCACATAAATTTGTTAGTGTCTATTAAGTGTTAACTTAATAAATTTGTGTTGTGACAACATAAATGAATTGTGTGGAACCCTGCATTTTTACAGTGTATACATTAGCAAATAAAAACAAGGTGGCTCTACTGGGCAGAAGGGAATGTCTCTCAGACACTTTTGGAAGAGGTCAATCATTCATTCTCACCATACTCTTGGTCTTGGTCTCTTTTTCGTCACTTGTTTATCCTCATAGCATCCATGTGGGATAAAAGAACGGCATCTTAACTTTGTCTTTTGTAAATCGGATTCAAAGTAGCTTCACTGTGCAAAAAAGCGTTATGAATGCATGCTTCACTTCCCACTGTACAGTGTGTTTTCTTTTTCTTATACTGCACCGAGTTTTGATTTCCTCTAATCTCTGTTCACCCTTTAGGTCAAACATGTCCTGCCTTCACTAAACCTCTAAAATAAAAGATTTATTTTTTTCTTAATGTTGAGGTAATTTTAGAAAAAAGTCACCAAACTTTAAGATAAATAAAACATATGTATTTTTTTCTGCTGTTAAAAAAGTGTGTGAGTCATTTTTGACCCATAAGGCAACAGAGGGTTAAACATCACTCGAGACCAATCATATTTATTCTGCACTCTTAAAACCTATAAACCTATAGAGTTCTGTGTTTGGCTTTGTTTTTTAAGCCTGGGGCTGAGACTGACTCTTGCTTCGGTGAGCATCTCAGCGCTCAGAGAGAGACTCGTTCATGTGATGTGAGATGTGAATGCTGTAATGAACTCTCTAGTACTTGCTGTACACTGTATACTAGAGCGTGTATATTGTCTGTCATCAGTGGATTTCATTTCCTTACTCTATACTTGATTACGCAAAAACATTTAATCAGTCAATAAATATTATATATATAGCTACACAGTGTAAAAGAATCGGTTCCTCTGAAAATTAAACTGGCATATCACTATTCAAATGCTTTATAGAGGATATTTACAATAATATCAGGACTTCAGAGTATAATATATTTGCAGAATCTAACTTGATTCTCTCTGGAATTGGTTTTAGGCTTAGTTTTTATCAGCAGATTGCGCTCTAGTCTAGTTTTAAACAGCAGGTGGTGCTCTAGGCTAGATTATAATCAGCAGACTGCGCTCTAGGCTAGTTTATAATCAGCAGACGGCGTTCTAGGCTAGTTTATAATCAGCATACGGCGCTCTAGGCTAGTTTATAATCAGCAGACGGCATTCTAGGCTAGTTTATAATCAGCAGACGGCGCTCTAGGCCAGTTTATGATTAGCAGACGGCGTTCTAGGCTAGTTTATAATCAACAGACGGCGCTCTAGGCTAGTTTATAATCAGCATACAGCGCTCTAGGTTAGTTTATAATCAGCAGACGGCACTCTAGGCTAGTTCATAATCAGCATACGGCGCTCTAGGCCAGTTTATAATCAGTAGACGGCGTTCTAGGCTAGTTTA
The DNA here is from genome assembly GCF_049306965.1 of Danio rerio. Classification (NCBI taxonomy): domain Eukaryota; kingdom Metazoa; phylum Chordata; class Actinopteri; order Cypriniformes; family Danionidae; genus Danio; species Danio rerio. Next base: position 1,197,655 of record NC_133192.1, read on the forward strand.
TAATCAGCAGACGGCGTTCTAGGCCAGTTTATGATCAGCAGACGGCGCTCTAGTCTAGTTTATGATCAGCATACGGCACTCTAGGCTAGTTTATAATCAGCAGACGGCGTTCTAGGCCAGTTTATGATCAGCAGACGGCGTTCTAGGCTAGTTTATAATCAGCATACGGCGCTCAAGGCTAGTTTATAATCAGCAGACGGCGCTCTAGGCTAGTTTATAATCAGCAGACGGCGCTCTAGGCTAGTTTATAATCATCAGACGGCGCTCTAGGCTAGTTTATAATCAGCAGACGGCGTTCTTGGCCAGTTTATGATCAGCAGACGGCGCTCTAGTCTAGTTTTAAACAGCAAGTGGTGCTCTAGGTTAGTTTATAATCAGCAGACGGCGCTCTAGGCTAGTTTATAATCAGCAGACAGCGTTCTAGGCTAGTTTATAATCAGCTGACAGCGTTCTAGGCTAGTTTATAATCAGCAGACGGTGTTCTAGGCCAGTTTATGATCAGCAGACGGCGCTCTAGGCTAGTTTATAATCAGCTGACAGCGTTCTAGGCTAGTTTATAATCAGCAGACGGTGTTTTAGGCCAGTTTATGATCAGCCGACGGCGTTCTAGGCCAGTTTATGATCAGCAGACGGCGCTCTAGCCTAGTTTATAATCAGTAGACGGCGTTCTAGGCTAGTTTATAATCAGCAGACGGCGCTCTAGGCTAGTTTATAACCAGCAGACAGCGCTCTACGCTAATTAATAATCAGCAGATGGCGCTCTAGGCTAGTTTATAATCAGCAGACGGTACTCTAGGTTAGTTTATAATCATCAGACGGTGCTCTAGGCTAGTTTATAATCAGCAGACGGCGCTCTAGGCTAGTTTATAATCAGCAGACGGCGCTCTAGGCTAGTTCATAATCAGCAGACGGCGCTCTTGGCAAGTTTATAATCAGCATACGGCGCTCTAGGCTAGTTTATAATCAGCATACGGCGCTCTAGGACAGTTTATAATCAGCAGACGGCACTCTAGGCTAGTTTATAATCAGCAGATGGCGCTCTAGGACAGTTTATAATCAGCAGACGGCACTCTAGGCTAGTTTATAATCAGCAGACGGCGCTCTAGGCTAGTTTATAATCAGCAGACGGCGCTCTAGGCTAGTTTATAATCAGCAGATGGCGCTCTAGGCTAGTTTATAATCAGTATACAGCGCTCTAGGCTAGTTTATAATCAGCATACGGTGCTCTAGGCAAGTTTGTAATCAGCAGATGGCACTCTAGGCTAGTTTGTAATCAGCAGACGGCACTCTAGGTTAGTTTATAATCAACAGACGGCGCTCTAGGCTAGTTTATAATCATCAGACGGCGCTCTAGGCTAGTTTGTAATCAGCAGACGGCACTCTAGGTTAGTTTATAATCAACAGACGGCGCTCTAGGCTAGTTTATAATCAATAGACGACGCTCTAGGCTAGTTTATAATCATCAGACGGTGCTCTAGGCTAATTTAAAAATCAGCAGACGGCGCTCTAGCCTATTGTTTAACAGCAGATCACGCTCTAGGCTAAATTTTAACACTCTAGGCTAGTTTTAACCATACACACAAATGGAAGAGTGCTTGTGCTGTCAGCTGAGACGTGTGAGTTGGCTTATTTATCATATAACAGACAGCTCACTTTATTAATGAATGTGAGAAATTGGATGAAAGCAGAGTTTGGCTGTTTGTAAAGTATACACAACATCTACGGCACCACCAATCTAAGCTCAGAATCCATTCATGATTGAATCACAATGCACTCAGAAGATCTCAGAATCTATGTAGATTGAGTTTGATTCATTGCCACAGCTTTGATTAATGTGATCTGTTGACATATGTCTGGGCTGAACAAACTGTAAATGATAAACAGACCAGAGCACGGAAGAGTCAGGATGTCTTTCAGTGGCACAGTGTGTTGTTTCTCATTTTCACCCAGTGATCAGATGACCTCTGCACTCGCTCCAACTGCTCAGCATCAATGATAACGCTAATGAAATAAAGCTGTCACTCCAGAGGTCATATGAATCTGATCAGCACACAGACAGAGACCTTGCTCAAGAGTTTGTTAGTGTTGCATGTTTTGCATGTCTAAGATTTAGTAGAAAAAACAAAGCTGTGTTTCACAATGTTCCACACAATGTTCCTGTGTGTGTGTATGCATGTGTGTTTGTGAGAGAGGGATGAGCTGAGGGAGTTGAGAACTGTGGGTAATTACACCACACGTCACTGAATAAGAGTGTGTATATCAGGGTTTCCGCAGGGTCTTAAAAAGTCTAAAATGTAAAAATGTTTTACTTAAACTCGCTGTTCTAGGTCTTAAATATTTTTGCACATGTCTTATTTTTCTGATGTCCATGTAACACTACATCTAATGCCCATTTAAATTCTTTTTTGTTGTTGTTGCTTGGTTTTCGTGGTGTTGTAGTTCTTCATTTCACTAATCCTAATGTAATTTGCAGTATTACTAATACAAATGAGACCAACATGCAATAGCCAATCAGCTCTCTGTTATTGAACTCAGTGCGCGCGGCAAATGTGACGACCTTGCGGAGTTTGCGGAGGTTCGATTTGCGTGCGCACGACATAATTTCAGCGGGCGAAGCGAAACTGAATGTTATTTACAACTTTATAACCCAACCCAAGCTCATTCTGAAAACGTAGTCCAGCGGACGTTTCTGGAGACAGCGGAATACGTCCCGGGGGGTACGTACGGCCGCGTTTATTTTTTTCAAGCGAACGCTGCGGGGAGGTGTGACGCCGTTCCCTTTCGCGCTTGCCTTACCTCCTTGTGGAGTGCTTCCCCGCTGCAACCCGTTTGTCCACTCAGCTCAGCGTGTACGTCGGCAGGCTCGAGATGCGGAGAGGGGTCGACCACGGCGACCAGTTTCGAGTCCGGGGAAGAGCAGCTCCAGCAATCAGGTAAGACGAAAACAGAATCCCAAAAATTAAGTGAACGAGTTTCGTGACAGGGCGAGAACGCGGCGAAATCCGAAAACGCGGTGGAATAAAAAAAAAAATCAGGGCTTTTATTTTTTTGGACGGCTTTTGTGAACTGTTGCTTGGGTTTAGGGAAGCGAGTGGGCGGGCGGGTCGATCGGTAAAGTTGGTTGGGTTCAGGGAAGGAGGAGGGCGAGTCGGCCAATTGGCCGGTCGCGCAGTCAATCATCTGGTCAGTCGGACAGCGGCCTCCGGCAGGTTCACGCAAGAACAGGTTCGCACTCGCGAGAGGCGTCTGAGGTGCGAAAAAGCGCGCAACATCGGCCTCTCGCGGATTCGTGAAAACAAAAACTGCAGCTGTATATACCCGCCGGGACGTATTCCGCGGTCTCCTGAAACATCCGCGGGACTACGTTTCCACAATGAGCATGGGTTGTTATAACCTGTTATCTGATTTTGTTGTCGCAAATACATTACATGTAGACAGAAATGACATTTTTAGGTAAATTATATCTTATAAATAGTCTTTGAACACAATTTTGAGGCGTCCACGTTACTGAACAACGTATGTCAAACAATGACAAGACTTGTGCAGCCACTTTTGCTTCTCTCCTGTACTTCAACATAGGATTGACATAATCGTAGAAATGCTGGATTAAGATCGCAAACTTTTTACAATTAATTGTGCATTTCTTCTCTGACGTGAAATGAACCCGGGTGCATACCAAAAGTGCTAGTGTGAAAGCACCCATAAATGTTTTTTTTTTCTGTAGTTCAATAATGCATCTAACCTGTCTTCAGTACTCTTCAATTTGTGTGTGTTTTTGATATTGTGATATAGGTCTTAAATTTAATACTTAATGCTCTTAAAAAGGTCTTAAAAAGTCTTAGGGTGCTTTCACACCAAGTTCGATTGTCTCCCCCTGCCACCTCCTCGGTTGGTTTGTGTTCACAGTGTCTTTTTTCCTTCTGAACCCTGGTACGCTTGCGTCATCGAGCTACTGTTTTGTTTACGGCCATTGCTAGTTGACGGCTACGCAAGCAAGCGCCGAAATTGAAAGACTTCCGCACATTGCGGTCATTCTGCTTTTACTGAAAGCTTTTGGACGTACAGAAAGCAACTTGCATCCATCTGCCGCAAAAATATTATGCGCATTCAGAACATCACACAGCGTCTGCAGAAGCTGTTTTTGGAGGAGACAAGCAGGCATCACTGTGTTTGCCCTGGCTCAGTCCCGCGCGTGTCACCAAGGTACGAAATAAGACACACACACGAACAAACGAACGTTATGAAAACGATAGTTTGTTGTACAGTTGGCAGTTCACTATAGTTCACTTCCGTTATTTGGTACGATTGCATTCACATCTGAAGTGAACCGTACCAGAGTTCACATGAACTGTACCCCAGACCACCTCTTTCAAGCGGACTCGGGTACGGTTCACGGGTCCGCATCCGGGTTCAGAAGACGCATTCACACTAGCTAAACGTACCGTACTATGACGTCAAACGAACTCGGGTGCGGACCAAAAGTGTTAGTGTGAAAGCACCCTTAAATTTGATATTATGATATCTGCAGAAACCCGGGTATTTATAAACTAGGGCTGCACAACATTGGAAAATAATTTAACATTGCAATATTTGTTTTTTCTGAGATATATGCTGCCATATGAATATTGACAATTTCATTAGATCACTTGAAAAACTCTATTTTGAAAAAAAGAAATATAATTTTATACTGATTGTGATGATTCTCTTGGGGGGCAGCACAGTGGTGCAGTGGGTAGCACAATCACCTCACAGCAAGAATGTTGCTGGTTCGAGCCTCAGCTGGGTCAGTTGGTGTTTCTGTGTGGAGTTTGCATGTTCTCCCTGTGTTGGTGTGGATTTCCTCTGGGTGCTCCGGTTTCCCCCACAGTCTAAACTCATGTGCTATAGGGGAATTGGGTAAGATAAAATTGTCCGTAGTGAATGTGTGTGAATGGGTGTGTATGGATGTTTTCCAGTGATGGGTTGCAGCTTGAAGAGCATCTCCTGCGTAAAACATGCTGGATAAGTTGGCAGTTCATTCAGCTGCGGTGACCCCAGATTGTCAAAATGAATGAATGAATGAATGAATGAATGTTTTTCTGAGATATATACTGTGATATGAATATTGACAATTTCATCAGATGACTTGAAAAACTCTATTTTGAAAGCAATAAATATAGTTTTTTATTGATTGTGATGATTCTGTAGGGGGTTTATTGCATCATGCCTAAAAATGATGCAAAATATGAACCATTATAGATGAATACAATAGACAAGAGCAACAAATACAAATGAAATAAACAGTGTTTTCTGGTCTAACAGGTACAGTAATTGAATAATCAAATCGGGAATAGCACCGCATACTTTTCATTGTATAAATAGTTCCATAAAATTAATCATTATTAAAGTTACAAATTGTTCAATTTATTGTGTCTGAATGCTTTTAAAATGCTCACAGGCCTCAAAAACACACGTAAATAATAAACATTCAATCTATAATGTTATAAACTGGCAACATGGTGGCTCTGTGGTTAGCACTGTCTGTCACCTCACAGCAAGAAGGTCGCTGGTTTGAGTTTCCTCTGGGTGCGCCAGTTTCCCCCACAGTTCGAACACATTCGCTATAGTAGTATATGTGTGTCAATGAGAGTGTATGGGTGTTTCCCAGTACTGGGTTGCAGCTGGAAGGGCATCTGATGTGTAGAACATATGCTTCAATAGTTAGCAGTTCATTCCTCTGTGGCGACCCCTGATGAATAAAGGGACTAAGCTGAAGGAAAATGAATAAATGAATGTTATAAACTAGGTGTGCCCAAACTCGGTCCTGGAGGTCCGGTGTCCTGCAAAGTTTAGTTCCAACCTCAGTTAGACACACCTGAACCAGCTAATCAAGCTCTTTCTAGGTAAACTAGAAACTGCAAGCAGGTGTGTCGAAGGAAGTTGGAACTAAACTATGCAGGACACTGGCCCTCCGGTTTGGGCATCCCTATTATAAACTCTGCAGTGACTCCATATATCTCATGTGTTCTGATGTTGTGTTGGTCATTGCATATGCTGCGATGTGACTATTGCGATATCGATCCTGAAACCGTATAGTGTGCAGCCCTGATATAAACTGATGCTGTCTTGCCTTTAATTGTTCCCAGCTTCCTGCATTTTCCCACTTGAGCGTTTTATGTAAATCACCCAGAACATCATAGAAACCACAAAGCGACATGCAACCGAACAATCCATAAAGCGACATGCTAAAAGCCCTCGGAAGTGAGTCTGCAGCACCAGAGGACTGTGAGGTCATCCTGAGTCTCTCGTCTGTGGTTGATGGTAGTTTATTGTGAGCTTCTTGTCATCCTTCATCACACTCTTGTGCTGCATGCAGACATCCGAGCATTAATTCACTTCAACACAGAGAGACAGACACTTACTTAGGACTAGTTCATAAAAGTATGTACTTTATTTGTGAAGATGAAGTCAGTACTTTTGAGTGTGCAACAGAAGAGTGTGCAAGATTTGGGACAAACTGCTTCCTCATTAACGGACAGTTCTGTTGCTTAGTGGCGTGTCCTGTCAATCCTCTCCTATTTCTCATCTCAGGACTTCATCCATATTCCTCTCATGTTTACAGATGGCATGTCGCGTTTAAGTCAAAGTTGTCCTTTTTTCCCATTTTGTGACATCTAATGGTAATGGCATGATTTTGTACTTTGGGAACCGATTGGATCTTTAAAAGATGGGCATTGGTAACAAAATGGGGGAAGAATGACAAAACAAATAAAAAATGAGACATGCCCTGATAGTCCCTCCCCAGAACTGACAGCTCCGCCCTAAATTACTGAGAGCTCTGCCTTAAAGGACTCATAGCTCCGCCCTAATGGACTAAAATAAAATTCCCTTAAAGGTCTAATGGTTCCACCCTAAATTATTGATAGCTCCACCTTAAAGTACTTATAGTTCCGCCTTAAAGTACTGATAGCTCCGCCTTAAAGTACAGATAGCCCCGCCTTAAAGTACTGATAGATCTGCCTTAAAGTACAGATAGCCCTGCCTTAAAGTACGGATAGCTCCGCCTTAAAGTACGGATATATCTGCCTTAAAGTACAGATAGCTCCGCCTTAAAGTACTGATAGATCTGCCTTAAAGTACAGATAGCCCCGCCTTAAAGTACAGATAGCCCCGCCTTAAAGTACGGATAGCACTGCCTTAAAGCACTGATATATGTGCCTTAAAGTACAGATAGCTCCGCCTTAAAGTGCTGATAGCTCCGCCTTAAAGTACGGATAGCCCTGCCTTAAAGTACTGATAGATCTGCCTTAAAGTACAGATAGCTCCGCCTTAAAGTGCTGATAGATCCGCCTTAAAGCACTGATAGATCTGCCTTAAAGTACGGATAGCTCCGCCTTAAGGTACGGATAGATCTGCCTTAAAGCACTGATAGATCTGCCTTAAAGTACAGATAGCTCCGCCTTAAAGTGCTGATAGATCCGCCTTAAAGCACTGATAGATCTGCCTTAAAGTACAGATAGCTCCGCCTTAAGGTACTGATAGCCCCGCCTTTAAGTACTGATAGCCCTGCCTTAAAGTACAGATAGCCCCGCCTTAAAGTACTGATAGATCTGCCCTAAAGAACTGATAGCTCCACCCAAAATTACCAATAGCCCTGCCCTGAAGGACTGATAGCTCCACCCTAAATGACTGGTAGTCCTGCCCTAAATTACTGATAGACCTGCCCTAAAGGACTTATAGTCCTGTCTTAAATGACTAATAGCCCCATGATGAAGTACTTAAGGGAATTTCACAATGAAAGCAATGGTGTGCTTGGTTTTAACGTAACTTTATTCTTTCATGAGTTATTTACAAGTTTCTGACCACTTCTAAAATGTGTTCAATGTGCTGCCCGTTGTCTTGGATTGTCAATGCAACCCTCTTCTCCCGCTCTTCACACACTGATAGCAACACCGCAGGAGAAATGCCAGCACAGGCTTCCAGAATCCCATCACCATTGTTTTCTGGTGAAATTCCCTGTAAGTTTGATGTGTCAGATGTTCCTCTTCCTATTGAAAAAACAAAATTTGGATCCAAGATGGCCAACTTCAAAATGGCCTCCATGGTCAAAGCCCATCTTGAAAAGTTTGCCCCCTCACATATACTAATGTGCCACAAACAGGACGTTAATATCACCAACCATTACCATTTTATTTATTCTTTAAATACCCTGCAGGCTGTCAGAGAGTTTGAGTCATTGTCATGCTGAATGTTTATGATGATAGGCTGTAATTAAATATTTAGTTACAGTAAACAATCCGCAGAACAAAGTTGCAGCTGCTCTGATAAATGTGAAAATGTGTATTTTAGATGGTATCGAATTTACTTATGTTGTTATGCAGTTGTACCCTGGTTAAATGTAATGTAGTGTATAGTGTTATTAAACTAAATGACTTTTTAGCAGGTGTGTTCTGTAAATCATGGTGAAAATTCACTATAGTAAAACAAGCATATACATGAATATGTTTGCTGCTGTACATGATCTTATCCATATTTTGACATTTAATAATAGAAAATATACACTTTATTTAAAACATTAAACCAGATATATTGCATTGACTTTGCCTAATATGCTTTCTATAAAATCAATTTTGTAAACTTTATGTGCACATCAAATTGAGATGGCTAATCTTTACAATTTACAATTATTATTTCACTATTTTTGCACATTAAACATATGATAAATGTAACATCAACACAGAAATGTTGAACCATTTATCTGCTGCATGAGTCTATTAAATACACTGACGGATCTGTGTACTGTAATATGACATCACACTCACACACACACACACACACACACACACACACCCACACACACACACACATACAGTGTATCTGGCAGCTGCTCTGTTAACACACTCTCTGAGCCACACACTTGTCTATCAGCACCATGTTAATGAGTGCGATCAATTGCATGAACAAAAAGCCTCAGAGAAGAACTTTATTCAACGTGTGATCCAGACTTAGACTACATTTACATTTGTATAGAAAAAAGAAATAGGAAACAATTACAAGTTTTAGTTTAGGTGAGTAACTGTAGAGACATCTCCAATAAAATAAAGTGCAAGCCACATGGGTTTTAAAATAATGTCTTATTTACAATTTGTAAAGTAGTTGTCCTTCAATTTGAAATTATTCAGTCATTCATGCATTCATTCATTCATTCATTCATTCATTCATTCATTTTCCTTTGGCTTAGTTCCTTATTCATCAGGGGTTCCTTATTTATCAGCAGAATGAACCGCCAACTATTCCAGCATATGTTTTACTCAGCGGATGCCCTTTTAGCCGCAACCCAGTACTGGGAAACACCCATACACACTCATTCACACACCCTCATACACTACAGTCAATGTAGTGCATGTGTTTGGACTGTGGGGAGCACCCGGAGGAACCCACTCCAACACGGGGAGAACATGCAAACTCCACACAGGAACTGACCCAGCCAGGACTCAAACCAGCATTCTTCTTACTGTGAGGCGACAGTGCTCTGAGCCACCGTGCCGCCCCAAGTTATTTATTTAAGTTGTTGTTTATTACGTTTTTGCGTTATTTATTAAATAAATGCATAGACATTTTATTCAAACAATAGAGTCTGCTCTGAAATGTCTTAACTAAACATTATATTTTTTAATCTTATGTCTGCTACTGATCTACATCAACATGATCAAGTGACTCATTTGCATAACCCCGCCTCCTGTGACATACTAAAAGTTTTGTTTCTGACATGAAAAGACCAATCAAAACAAACTTGGCAAACTGACCAATCAGAGCAGAGCTGGGTTAAGGAAGGGGGTGGAGCTTACAGACCTTAAACACCAAATTAATTCAAATTCATATGTATTTGTATTAGCGTCTTTACAATGTAGATTGGGTCAAAGCAGCTTGACATAGAAGTTGTAGTATATGGAAACACAGTTGAAGTTCAGTTTAGTTCAGTGCAGTGTGGTTTAATTTTCACTGCTCAAAGTTCAAACACTGAAGAGCAAATCCATCTATTTGTCCCAAGTCCTTAATGAACCGAATGGAAATCATAGCAAAATGATTCTAAAATTTAAGATTTCCTGAGCTCATAAACATTTAAAGCGGTTTTAGGGGACTCCAGCACAATATTAGGAAACTTTAAAATACTTTATGACCTGCTCTTTAAACCTATGATTTAAAGATACAGATCACCTAAAATTAACATACTGTCATCCTTTACTCACTTGTTCCATCCCTGTTTGAGTTTCTTTCCTCTGATAAATGATATACTGAATATGTACTGAAAAAAAAAACATATTGACATCTACAGTAGACATCTATGCAAGTTAATTACTGTTTTTGCCAGTATATTTTAGTATATATATTTCCTAATGAAAGACTTATTGAAATGACGTGTAAATGACATTGAAATTTTGGGGTGAACTGCCCCTTTAAATGTGTCCCAATGGAAGATTGTGCTGTCTGATTCACTGACGCCCCCTGGTGATAAGGTTACTTTACTTTACCTTACTTTACTTTACTTTTTTTCTTAACCAAAAATTTAAATTGATTCACTATTTACTCACCCTTATGTGGCTCCAAAGCAGATTAAATTTCTCTCATCTGCCGATTACAAAAGAAGATATTTTGAAGAAAGCTGAAACTTGTAAACAATTGACTTCTATAGTGTTTTTGCCCACTATGGAAGTCAATGGTTCCCGGTTTTTATCTTTGTTAGAAATATGTGAAGAATAATATATAAGGATATATATATATAATATATATATACAAATACTATGGAAGTCATGTAGTTTCAGCATTCTTCAAAATAACTTCTCTGTTCATTTAAGATCTGTGCTGGAGTAATTAGATTCATCCAAAGAGGAAAACAACAAACAAACAAACAAACAAACAAACAATAAAAGCTAAAACAAGGTTAAAAAGATTAAGTCTGTGCAATTTAAAGGGGCAGTTCACCTACAAATAATACAAACCAGTCGTCATTCACATATATAAGGTTTAACAAAAGAAAAAAAAACTCATCAAGGTTTGGAACAATGAAAGTAAATAATGAGTACATTTTCATTTTCGCTTGAACTATTCCTTTAATGTTTATCATTTACACACCCTTTACCGGTTTCAAACCATTATGAGCTTTTTTTCTCCTGTTAAAGACAAAAGAAGATATTTTGAAGAATGTTGGAACCTGTAACCATTGACTTCCATAGTAGTTACTGGTTTTCAGCATTCTTCAAAATCTATTTTTTGTGAATAAATAGTGAGTAAATTTTCATTTTTGCGGGAACTATCCCTTTAACGTGAACACAAATAAATTATGTGATTGTTTGTGAGGAAGTAGTTTTGTGTTTACATTGTAATATGTGAATGATTGTGTGTGATCATCAGCTGTGTTTTCGTCAGCACTTTTTGTTGTCCAGATGGTGGCGCTGTATAATTTCTTATAAGCTCATTAAAGGGATTGTTCACCCAAAAATGTAAAATTCTGTCATAATTTATTCACATTTTACTTGTTTCAAACCTTTATTATTTTCTTAAATCTGTTTAACACAATAGAAGATATTTTAAAGAATGTAAGAAACAGGTAACCATTGACTTCCATAGTATTTGTTTTTCCTACAATGGAAGTTACCGGTTTTCAGCTTTCTTCAAAATATATATTTTTGTGAATAAATAGTGAGTAAATTAAAATGTTTGCATGAACTATCCCTTTAATGTGTGAACATAAGAAGATTATGTGAGGAAGTAGATTTGTGTTCTCATTGTAATATGAGCATGACTGTTTGATCATCAGCTCTGTTTTTGTCAGCACTTCATGTTGTTTTCCAGATGGTGGCGCTGTATAATTTATAATGAGCTCATTAAAGGGATAGTTCACACAAAAATGTTAAATTCTGTCTTCATTTTCCCACACTTTACTTGTTTCAACTATTTATGATTTTCCTTTCTCTGTTGAACACAAAAGATGATATTTTGAAGATTGTGGAAAACCGGTAACCATTGAATTCTGTAGCATTTGTTTTTCCTACAATGGAAGTCAATGGTTACCGGTTTTCAGCATGCTTCAAAATATCTTCTTTTGTGTTCATAAATGCTTAAAACTATCTGAGGGTGATTAAATAGTGAGCAGATTTACATTTTTGGGTGAACTATTCCTTACTGAAGTGACTGATGGAATGAAGTTCTTGTGTGAAAACTGCGTTTGTTTTTACTCTGATTTTACTACAGTATTAATGGCAGCCTGGTGTGCATCTTAATTTCATGAGTTTGAGAGTAATTCAATGCAGGTTTTGTCTGCAGATCAATTTCAGCTTCGCATTTGGAGCAGAACCAGGCGTTTAGTCAGCGTTTGTAAGCCCAGGCGGGCTCTGCTACTGACGCATTATCATAATGAGATGTTATTAATCACAGCAGCTTTTGCATGCCGGCTTTCTGCTCTTTATCACTGTTGTTTGAATGCCACACTGAGAATTTTATGCAGGAAATCATTTATATGTGTTTATTTGTGAAGATGCTGTTTATGTGTGTTTGACCCACTGAATGGAGGCTTGTGTTATTTTGATCAATGCTGTACTTTAGAGCTGCACGATATTGGAAAAAACTGACATTGCAATATTTAAATGTTCTGCAATTATAGATTGCAGCATTGGTATAGTATAATTTATTCATAGTATAATTTGATAACAGTATAATTTTAACAGATGAACAGCTCTATTTAGATAGAATAAATGATTTTAGGATAACTGTGCATGATAATTTGAAGGATGATGATTTTGTCGTGGAGTGCATCTGCTAAAAATGTAATAAATCAAATCACAAGCAATGAAGCGAATTATAGACAAATAAACACTCTGAGTTTTTTCTGGGAGTTTAAAAGTATTTAGGTACACAAATTTAATTACTAAAGAAGCAAGAAGGTCGCTGGTTCGAACCTCGGCTCAGTTGGTGTTTCTGTGTGGAGTTTGCATGTTCTCCCTGCCTTCGCGTGGGTTTCCTCCGGGTGCTCCGGTTTCCCCCACAGTCCAAACACATGTGGTACAGGTGAATTGGGTAGGCTAAATTGTCCGTAGTGTATGAGTGTATGAGTGTGTGTGTGAATGTGTGTGTGGATGTTTCCCAGAGATGGGTTGCGGCTGGAAGGGCATCCGCTGCGTAAAAAACTTGCTGGATAAGTTGGCGGTTCATTCCGCTGTGGCGACCCCGGATTAATAAACGGACTAAGCCGACAAGAAAATGAATGAATGAATGAATTTTTAAAATCAGCAAATATTTTGAATAGTTGTACATATGAATGTTGCGGGTTGCATTTTTATTAAACTGGAATGACATAAAACAATATTATTATTGTATAATGTAACATTATTATTGTAAAAAAATGCTAAATGCCTAAATATCGCCGGGAATATTTGATTCTGTTACTAATGTTGTTTAGGTTATTGTTAAACTTTTCACACCATATCAGAGTTGACAGTAATATAGTTGACATTTTACATTTTGTGCTTTAGCTCCAGATGCCAACCTCAAACCAGACTCCACATGGAAGCACCGCAGTAACAGAGCTGACACATAATTAGGCCCACACGGAATTTGCGCACGCAGATTTCCTCAGATTTTTAGCTCATCATTGAGTCTATTTATTTACTTCTGTAAATTTATATTTATTGTTTTAAATTATTTTTACTAATATTTTGTGATATAATAATAGTAATATTAAAATGTTCATATGATTTATTTACAATACAGTTTGTAAAGTAACATGTTCTGTCTTAGACTATGTAAGGGACTTGCTTTGTTTACCAAATAAGTAGATCCAATTGGATTTGCATGGGAAACATTAAATAAAAGTTAAAAAAGGTGTTATTTTTTATTTCATATATTACGTTTTTAGTTATGATACTCCCAAAATCATTCCTCGTAATTCTTTTTATAAAATACTTTGCAGAAACAGCAAAAAATGTCCGCAGATTCTGTCTGGCCCTACACAAAATTAATCTGCTTTCGCTGTATCCTACACATTCATTCATTCATTTTCTTGTCGGCTTAGTCCCTTTATTAATCTGGGGTCGCCACAGCAGAATGAACCGCCAACTTATCCAGAATAATATGTTTTATGCAACGGATGCCCTTCCAGCCGCAACCCATCACTGGGAAACCCACACACACTCATCTACACACCCTTGTTCGCACACATTCATACACTACGCACAATTTAGCTTACCCAATTCACCTGTACAGCATGTCTTTGGACTGTGGGGAAACCGGAGCACCCGGAGGAAACTCATTAAAACGCAGGGAGAACATGCAAACTCCACAAAGAAACACCAACTAACTTAGCCGAGGCTCAAACCAGAGACGATTTAAGAAAATGTACACATAAATTGATATAAATGTGAAGTAAAATGAGTTACTATACACAGACACATGTCTTTGATTAATCAGATTTAATAAATCGGTAATTATACAAGTATATACACAATAAGAAATAAAGATTACGTCAAACAATTTGGTAAACAAAGACAAACAACGTACAACAGGGTAACATAATTAAAGACAATTATAAAAGGTAACAAAATAATACAGACAAAATAATACACCTGAGAACAAATAATAGATTTATAAGACCAAAAACTGTCTAGTAGATATTGAAAAGATTTATTAAATATCATGTTTTAACTACAATGGAGTGATGAGATCCAGCGGTACATCCGAGATGGACTGGCTGAAGTAAAGCTGCTCTTGGCGGGGGAGGTGATGACGGAGCTTCCACTGGCAGGCTAGGAGTCGGAGTCCGCATAAGCTGAGGCACATCGACAAATACGCGCTATCTTTGTGAATAAACTGCCGATTCGAGTTTAAAACAACTACATTCTCTCCTGAAAAACTGTTAAAACTTTATTTTGTGACAAAGTAAAGGAGTAACTTTAAAACCGTGCAGGTTTCCTCATCCTCCATTAGCGTTTACTGGTTTAGCTGCAATGCATTCTGGGATACCTGAGCTTCGCAAGTTCGCACAAGTCACCTCTCGATGCATACTTGGCAAAAGGGGCAGAGCAAGTACACATCCGGGAATTTCATCTGTACTTGGCTAGATGTGAACTTTGAATTGGAACAGTACTTTGGTGACAATTGATGACGTTTCACGAGGACACAAGAACGCAAGTACAGACAAGAACGCACATTGAGAAACAGCCAAAATGTCCCTACAATTTGTGTTATTGTTCAAAACTGTTTAATTAAAGCCTGCATGAACCAGGAGCTGACCATTTTTTATTTTATTTTTTTGTATCATGACGTAGTTCCTATAGAAGCAGAATATTAAATGAGTAAACAGTGGGCGTGGCTTGTGTTTTCTTACTGCAAGCTGACTGGATGTAATAAAGTAGGCGTGTCATTCAGAAAGATGGGGAGAAGGGTTTGGGAAGAGTTATTGCAGCCTAACAGACTCCTCACCATTTCTGTTTGATGTTAAAACTGACAGCTGGAGGGGCGTGGTTAAGTGTGTTAGCCACGCCCAGTAACTCTGACAGACCTAATCTGAGAGTTTAACTGAAAACAAACAGATTTCAGTTTTGGATTACAAGGTCAAACTGTTTTATTTGTTCTTAATGACATGCACAGTTGAATTGTTAAGCACAAAACTAGCAATGTGAGCGAACAAAATCACATGGTTAGTATTAATTTCATTTGTACGTTAAAGTTTTTAATTTGGATGAGTAATAGGTTTTAAAGTCTTCCCAAAGTTAGTCTGCTGTGTTTCCTCCAGAAAACTCTCTGCTGCGGCCGGAGGACATCTGGATGCTGGATGGGGAAGACTCCATTACCCAGGAGCCTTTGTGTCGTCCCAGCAGGCCTGATCACCTGGACTTCCTGAGGATCACTCCGCCCGAGGATGACATCATCGGAGACACGCCATATTATCCCAGACTCGGCATAACGGTGAGTTCTCATGTTTGAGGCTTCCGGTTTTAACAAATGTGGAGAAAAGGTCAGGTCATTTTTCACAAAATGGTTTTACCTTTATAAATTCCATAGTTTGTGTTTTGAAGATGATCTATATTTTCTATATATCTATATTACGTAATAATATTATTGTACAATAATGATTATAGGATTGTGTATATTTTGTTGATAATTTCTGACAGCTTTTACCAAAACTCAAAATGTATATTTATTAAAAACATATTTAGGGTGTAGTGGTACACTGAAGTGTATATATATATATTCTGCAAATAACAGCACTCATACAGCCTCTTCACCTTTTATTCTAGTGTATTACTCCGCCCACATACAGCAACAAGCAGAGACACTCTACAGTTTGGCAAATATTGCAGCTGTTGGGCAACTTTTGAGGCTTTTTTAGGTGATAATGTTCTTGTTTAGATTGCAAATATGTGGTTTATTTATAAGGATAGTTCCTATTTTAAATATTTATATTTCTGAGAAACATCGGGTCAACGGCCAGTAGCCTGCCTTTAAACTAAGCAAAGACGTTGTTCATCCACAAGATGGCGACAGAGACTGCATAATAAGATCTTACAGGGGAAATCAGCATAATGTTTTTCTATCTACAGCTGATTAAATCGTCATTAAACAGATAAATGACATTCGATCTCTCTCTGTTGAATGTTGTAGTGCTGTATTTATACAATATAATGGTAGTGTATTGGAAGTGCGATGGGACTTGCATATCAGAAATGTATGTATTTTGTGTAGGCCACTCTTTGTATAACCCTGAGTATACTTTTTGGTTGGTCATCTGTTTCTAATGAGTCTCCTGTTTTCGCTACTGCAGACTAGTTCAGTAAACAGAAAGAAAGAAGAAATGCCCGCATGTGTTCAGCGTTTTTCCTTATCACAAACGAAACAGTAATCTGCTTGTGTTGGCGCTGCTTTGGCTGTTTCTGGGTTACTTATTGTGATCTCCCGATTGCATCAGAGAAATACTGGGAAATCTCTGTAGACTGATGGCATTTCATGTTGTTCATTAGGGCGTTGCGATTAATCGAATCGCAATTTGAAACATTGCAATTAGTTAAGAGGCTGCGATATGGTAGATGTATTATTTAATTTCACCCGCCCAGCGCAAATGTGTGACTGCTGTCTGCGTGTGACAGTCTTACTAGCTAATTGAGTGACCACACTTTCCTTCTGCCCAATCAAAATTGTGCAATCAAACTTTGAGGAACGCCCAGAATAAAAAAAGAAAAAAGCAAACTAGAAAGCGCAGACAAGTGGGATAATGGTGTCTTCTGCTACAGAAGCATTAATAGATGAACTCATGTCAAAGAAAAACAGCAATGGTAATATGGGAATCTCGACACTCACTGACATCGAACAAAAACA
>NC_133192.1:1220000-1320000 GCF_049306965.1 Danio rerio
ACTATAAAATCATGGGTCTCAGCATGGTTTGTGTCTCATTTTGTGAGCCGACTAACAACAGTTGCTCGCTCTCCTCCTTCTCCCCTGCTGGCCACGCCCACTCCTGCCCTTTGCTCGCGGAGCTCCACGCCCACTATGGTGCATCTTTTGAAAAAATTCTGAGGTGGACCTGAACCGAAATGGGGGTGTCATGACCCTTTAAATAACTACACACGCAAGAAACGACAGACTTTTCTTGTTTTGGTTCATTTGAGATTTACCTCAGTTTTTCATTGACAGTTCTGTATGAATTGATAAAGTACTTGTTGATTGATTCATTCAGGTTTATTAATGTGAAAGTGGAGTCTGACAACAATAAACATTCTTATCAAGTATAAAACCGCCTATTTTTATATATATATATATATATATATATATATATATATATATATATATATATATATATAAAAGTAAGGCCTGCTAGCTACCGTTATTTTATGCTGGGTAGGCTACTTAATTTATTTATTTTTTATTAAAGTATTTGTTTTGATTTTTAATATATGATGCCTTAAATGAACAGGCATTTAAGGGTAAAACGGGGTTGCAGTGGGAGAAAGAGGGTAGAGACCAACTACATTTGGGCTAAAGGCTGAATCATACTTCTGTGTCGTGTGATCGCATTGACCCACGCCACTTGCCTTGTGCATAGTTGTGCATTTTTACTTCTACATTTACATTTACATTTACATTTAGTCATTTAGCAGATGCTTTTATCCAAAGCGACTTACAAATGAGGACAAGAAGCAAATTACACAACTATAAGAGCAACAATGAAGAAGTGCTGTAGGCAAGTTTCAGGTCTGTAAAGTCTAAGAAGGAAAGTATTAGTAAATTTTTTTTTTTTTTTCGTACAGTTAGTGGTATATCCAGAGAGGCAATTGCAGATTAGGAAGTGAAGTGGAGACTAAATAGTTGAGTTTTTAGTGGTTTCTTGAAGACAGCGAGTGACTCTGCTGTTCTGATGCAGTTAGGGAGTTCATTCCACCAACTGGGCAGATTGAGCACGAGAGTTCGGGAAAGTGATTTCTTCCCTCTTTGGGATGGAACCACGAGGCGACGTTCATTCACAGAACGCAAGTTTCTGGAGGCCACATACATCTGCAGAAGTGAGAGCAGATGAGAAGGAGCAAAGCCAGAAGTCACTTTGTAGGCAAACATCAGAGCTTTGAATTTGATGCGAGCAGCAACTGGCAGCCAGTGCAAACGGATGAGCAGCGGAGTGACATGTGCTCTTTTAGGTTCATTGAAGACCACTCGTGCTGCTGCGTTCTGGAGCAGCTGAAGAGGCTTGATAGAGTTAGCTGAAGCCCGGCTAGTAGAGAGTTGCAGTAATCCAGTCTGGAGAGAACAAGAGCTTGAACAAGGAGTTGAGCTGCATGTTCAGATAGGAAGGGTCGGATCTTTCTGATGTTACAGAGTGCGAATCTGCACGATTGAGCAGTTCTAGAGATGTGGTCAGCGAAGTTTAGTTGGTCAGTTCTATGCACTGTTTGTGTTGTGAATGCTACCTTAATGTACAAGTAGCTCAAACTTGCTCATTCAAAGGCGGAAACCGGCGGACGTGCAAAAACTTTAATCATAAGGTAAAGACAAAACAGCAGTTTCCATCTGGAGCTCCTTTACGGGACTCCACACTTGTAAACACTCGCTCCATCGGGCTGACGGATCTCAGCACCGTTCACACTTGTCACTGCTACCAAGCTGACCAATAACAGAGCTTGAGTTATGTGTCGTTACATTTTTTAAGAGGTCAGCAACGGTGTCAGGCAGAGTGAGGCTGCGACAGCACGAAGGCATACGCGTGTGCTTGACAAAGATGTATAAATCAGCCTTAAGCTCCCGATCTTTATATTGTCAGGCTCCATCCCAACAGTCTTATTGCTCAGCTGCTTTCTCTGCAGAGTTGACTTTTCCAGCTGCAGGCGCACTGAACACTCCGTTAAAATGCAGACGCAGCAGGCGAACACAAGACACACGCTGGGCACATAAACACTTGAATTTGTCAGTGATTGCCATGAACACCTATTAATTTAGTGTTACTTTTAATGTTACCTGTTACTTTTTTATTCACACAAGGGCTGCATGATATTGTAAACATCTTCCGTTGTAATTTTTTATTTTTCTGCGATATATTTGCAATATTAATAGACTTTCACCAGATGGCTTGAATAACTCTGTTTGAAAAGGAAGCATTAATTTACATTGATTGGGCTGATTGATGTAATCGTGTAAATCATGTATGAAAAAAGCGCTGTCAAAATTAGTGCGTTAACGCATGCGATAAATTTGAAATAATTATCGCTTTAAGAAAAAAACGCAATTAACGCAGTTGCAGGTTTTATTTTCTTCCTGTTGTGGTGGATGTGTGTTCAGCATGCAACAAATATGAATAAGATCAAGGAAGCACTTTTTGAAGGCAAGTTTCAGTTTAAAACAATTAATGTGGGAGTTTCATGCAATTTCGGGTGTTTCATTTTTAACTTTCGACTTCTGTTTTAATGTAAGTTGATAACGCATGGCGAACGGAAAGAAAAACCTCTGCATTTCGTGACTCTGTGTTCCTTTGAGGTGATTAAATCGATGCTTACACGGTAGACTTTTAATAATAGTATAATCTTAATCATATTAAAATCAGAGTATTGGTGTCTTATGTGAATGTACTCTGAAAGTCTCGGTGAAGTCGCGAGCTGTCAAAGATAGGGCATTACTCTGCCTTTCAGCATGAGCCCTCCAAGTTTAGCATGTTTCCTCATTAAACGCAATAATATGCTTTGCGTTGTTGTGTCAGAATCCTTGTGAAATAGAGCCATACTTAGTTTAAGCAAATTTGATGAATGAGATCATGCGGGTTGAATCTGAAGGGAGTTGCTCCAGCGCGTTGTGTGTGTGTCTGTGTCAGGCCCGTTGAGGGGTGTCAGGGGTTGAGTGAGCGACATATCTGAGTAGGGGCGTGTGTGCGCAAGACATACCTGAAGAGCGGTGGGGATGGGTTGCGCCCGATGCACCTGAAAAGATAGAAGGGATGCGGTGGAGAGGGGTGTGCAACGTAATTAAAGACCTCACAGCAATACAACTTTACAATGAGTGCAACAGTTTGTATTCTAGAGTCTATTATTATAATTTTCCATTTTCCATATCTGCAATTCCTGTATTTTGGCATTTCTTTTGCAGTCCACTTAGAATCCAACATGGAAATCAATGTTTTCTTTATTGGCATTGATTGTTTTGAAATGTAAATGTCATTAACATGCCTGTGTTTTAATTTCTGTAATAAATATGGCTGTCAAGCAGGATCTTGATGGTTTATTGTGGGTTTGTTGTTTAGATGAAGAATTCTGTGTTATAAGTTAAACAAAAATTCTAATAAACAATTATATTTTGAATTTAAATAGTTTTTGTATTGCGTTTACATTAATTTTACATTTGAATAGCCAAAATTACAAGTTTCAGTCTTTTAAATGTGATTAATCGCGATTAATTTTTAAAAAAAAGGTGCGATTAATTAGTTAAATTTTTTTTTTATAGATTGACAGGACTAATGAAAAATAAACAAACTGCAAGCAAAAATCATTACAATAGGGTTACGAAAAAAGTCAAACAAACAGTGCGAATTAGACCTGGATTTTTTTTACCCGTCTATAAAAATGCCTCTTGAGTTAAGAGTTTTTAGATATTTGGACTAGAAACAAGACACAAACTTTGAGTAAGAAAAGCATTGTAGTGAATTTGAAGTCATTTATACATTCTTTATCAGTGTAGATTGATAGTTCAGGACGAGCAGCTTTAGTTTCTGCCATGTGTCTTGTTTTTTCAGCTCAAGAAGCAGGTCGCAGTGTTTGCAGGAACTCTTAAACACAGGTTCAGTTACATAAGAAAAGTACAGAAGAGGCCTGGACTGGTCATAATCCACCTGTACTAATGTAGGCCACAACACAGCAGAAATGATTCAGCTAATTACCTGCACAACTAATAAAATTATATGTATGCTACAGTGTTATCATTTAAACTATACAATGCTGCTTAAAAGATTGTGCTGCTCTTGTAGAATATGTGAAAATGTGAATGATTCTAACAGTATAAGAGTGATAGCACTAAATACATGTTTTTTACTTAGTACTGTCCTGAGTAAGATTTTACATAAAATATACACTCATCGGCCACTTTATTAGGTACACCTCACTAGTACAGGGTTGGACACTATATTGCATTCAGAACTGCCTTAATCCTTCATGGCAGAGATACAACAAGGTACAGGAAATGTTCCTCAGAGATTCCTCGTTGACACCATGCTCAATTGGTACTAATGGACCCAAAGAAAATCTCCCCCACACCATTACACCACCACCACCAGCCTGAACCGCTGATACAAGGCAGGATGATCCATGCTTTCAAGCTGTTGAGGCCAAATTGTGAGCCGAGCATCTGAATGTGTCAGCAGAAATGGAGACTCATCAGAGCAGCAACGTTTCTCCAATCTTCTATTGTCCAGTTTTGGTGAGTCTGTGTAAATTGTAGCCTCAGTTTCCTGTTCTTAGCTGACAGGAGCGGCACCCGGTGTGCTCTTCTGCTGCTGTAGCCCATCCGCCTCAAGGTTGGACGTGTTGTGTGTTCAGAGATGCTCTTCTGCAGAGCTCGGTTGTAGCGAGTGCTTATTTGAGTTACTGTTGCCTTTCTATCAGCTGGAACCAGTCTGGCCATTCTCCTCTGACCTCTGGCCTCATCAACAAGGCATTTGCGCCCACAGAACTGCCGCTCACTGCAGATTTCCTCTGTTTCTCTGTAAACCCTAGAGATGGTTGCACGTAAAAATCCCAGTAGATCAGCAGTTTCTGAAATACTCAGAGCAGCCCGTCTGGCAGCAACAACCATGCCACGTTCAGAGTCTCTTAAATCCCCTTTCTTCCCCATTATGATGCTCGCTCTGAACTGCAGCAGGTCGTCTTGATCATGTCTACATGTCTAAATGCAGTGAGCTGCTGTCATGTGATTGGCTGATTAGACATTTGTGTTTACGAGCAGTTGGAGAGGTGTACCTAATAAAGTGGCCGGTGAGTGTATTTACATATAGACAGAGAATCGCAGAATTGATCAAAATCAGAATTGTTTTTAATACCCTGTGTGTTTTCTGCTTTGTGATGGATGTTCGTGATTCCTTTGATTGTTCTGAATAAACTGCCTGCTGTTCCTTAGAAAAAGTTGGTTGAATGGTTATTGTGCTGTTGCTAAGGTATTTCTAGGTGGTTGCTAAGGCATGTCTAAGTAGTTGCTAAGGCATTGTTAGTGTGTTGTATTTCATTGCTGGGGGTTGCTGGGGTGGTTGAGCGATTACTTGGCAGTTGCTGGATGGTTGCTAGGGTGATTGAGGCAGTGTTAAGGTGGTTAGGGTGAGGCAGTTGCTAAGGTGTAGTTAGGTGGCATTTCTAGGCAGTTGCTAGGGTGATTAAATGGTTGCTAGACAGTTGCTAAGGCATTGCTAGGTGGTTGCTAGGGTGATTGAGTGTTGCTAGGTAGTTGCTAAGGTGTTAGGTGGTTGTAAGGCAATGCTAGGTGGTTGGTAGGGTGTTTTGAGTGGTTGCTAGGGGTGACAAATGCCGTGGACGTGGTTACGCACCAAAAAGTGCACAGAAGGATGGAGAATAACAACAGTGATGCATGTCTGAAAGGAAGCACCACTTATTTTGTTAAAATTATTCACAGATTTTGCCAGGGGTTCATGAACTTTAGAGCAGCAGAGAAAGGGAAATAGGTGAAGGTGGACTAGTTACAGCACTCAACTGTATTGTTTCAGCTTAGCTTTGGCTTCAGTGTTGTTATGTTATTAAAGCTCTGTGTTTTGGATGAGTTTCCTTTCATCCTCAAACGTGCAGCAAGCGGTGCGTGAAGTGTGGCAGGATCGTTGCCAGATCGCTGTGACAGCGGCTCATCAGAGTCACACTGTGTTTTGGTCTCAGGTCAGTCAAGAAGAGAAAGAGGAGAATAAGGAAGAATATCAATATTTTTAATAACTCTATTCTTACATCCTGGTGATATTTATATGTGTTATATTTGTAGTACTGATATTATCAGCTATATTTTATTGTTTTTATAGTTTGCATTTTTGCATGAGTAATATTGTTTATCATTTAATAATATATATATTTATTTATTTTATTATTAAATTGAGTTATTAAATTATTATTAAATGAGTATTTATATTCTGGTCGTTCTGTTTTATTATATTTAATATATATTTTATATAAAATGTCATATACATACAATTGAATATTTTATTATTAGGGATGTAATGGTATTGTAAATACCGTCATACCGCAATATTAATTTTTTTTCGATATTACCGTAGTCGCATGACTCGGTAAAACTATAGGTCTTCTGAGAAAATTTGCTCAGGCGAATGAAGCGAACGGGAGGTACCGGAAACTACAATTCCCATCAGCCCAGGCTCGGCCATAATCCCTTGCGGTCTGTTGTCGCTACAGATCCAGTAATGCGGAAATGGAGTGTGCTGCTAGAAGCGGGGATAAAAGAGCTGGAAAACTCTAAAGCGGGTGTTGTCGCCGCGCGCGTACTGAATAGTGGTGTTGTCGCGCGAGTTCTTATCAGCGGTGTTGTCGCGCGCGTACTGAATAGCGGTGTTGTCGCGCGAGTTCTTATCAGCGGTGTTGTCGCGCGCGTACTGAATAGCGGTGTTGTCGCGCGAGTTCTTATCAGCTGTGTTGTCACGCGCGTACTGAATAGCGGTGTTGTCGCGCGAGTTCTTATCAGCTGTGTTGTCTCGCGCGTACTGAATAGCGGTGTTGTCGCGCGAGTTCTTATCAGCTGTGTTGTCTCGCGCGTACTGAATAGCGGTGTTGTCGCGCGAGTTCTTATCAGCTGTGTTGTCGCGCGCGTACTGAATAGCGGTGTTGTTGCGCGAGTTCTTATCAGCTGTGTTGTCTCGCTCGTACTGAATAGCTGTGTTGTCGCGCGAGTTCTTATCAGCTGTGTTGTCGCGGGCGTACTGAATAGCGGTGTTGTCGCGCGAGTTCTTATCAGCTGTGTTGTCTCGCGCGTACTGAATAGCGGTGTTGTCGCGCGAGTTCTTATCAGCTGTGTTGTCTCGCGCGTACTGAATAGCGGTGTTGTCGCACGAGTTCTTATCAGCTGTGTTGTCACGCGCGTACTGTATAGCCGTGTTGTCGCGCGAGTTCTTATCAGCTGTGTTGTCTCGCGCGTACTGAATAGCGGTGTTGTCGCACGAGTTCTTATCAGCTGTGTTGTCACGCGCGTACTGTATAGCCGTGTTGTCGCGCGAGTTCTTATCAGCGGTGTTGTCGCGCACGTGCTGTAAAGCGGGGACGGAGGGTATGTCGCGTCGCGGGGGCACTTTTGATCATTTTGGAAGGGAACTTTCTATCCAAGACTAAAAAGGGCATGTGCACTGCACAGGTTGAGCCCTGTGTGTGCACGTGCCTGCAAGTTGGGGAATACGACTAATCAGTCATGGGGACTGCAGAAACACAGCACACTGTTCAGATTGATGCAGACATGAGACCTCTATCTCACTCATGGTTTATCTTCTCCAGTGGGGGAAAGACAATGCACAACGTTACTCACTGCTGTCAACCTGGGCCAAGTCATATCTCTTGTCCCAGAAACCTCAGTCCCAAATGAGAGGGGTTTTTTCTGTTGCAGGGGACATTGTAAATACCCAGAGATACCAGCTTTTACCAGATTATATTTATATGATAATTTTCCTTAAAACCCATCTCTATCTAAGTGAGTGAGTGATTAAATGTTGAATGTGATGAGTTTTCAACAATACTAAATTAAAACTTTATTTTTTTACATGGTTTAATATTTTTTTGTTATTAAAATTGAAGTTCCTGTTTCAAAGCTTACAGATAGATGACTAATTTGTATGTCATTGACACTTTTGGCACTTTTTTGGAGTATTTTCATAAGTTTTGTTTTTTCCTGTAAATGATTCAATAAATACCGTACCGTGACATTCATACCGAGGTATTACCGTACCGTGAAATTCTGATACCGTTACATCCCTATTTATTATTATAATAAATTATTTATTCATTCATTCAT
Organism: Danio rerio; assembly: GCF_049306965.1. NCBI lineage: Eukaryota > Metazoa > Chordata > Actinopteri > Cypriniformes > Danionidae > Danio > Danio rerio. Next base: position 1,228,116 of record NC_133192.1, read on the forward strand.
TTATTTTTTTCCAGCTTAGTTCCTTTATTAATCCAGGCACGCCACAGCAGAAAGAACTGCCAACTTATCCAGCATATGTTTTACATAGCGGATGCCCTTCCAGCTGCAACCCATCTCTGGGAAACATCCATGCACACTCATTCACACACACTCATACACTACGGACAATTTAGCCTACCCAATTCACCTGTACCACATGTGTTTGGACTGTGGGGGAAACCGGAGCACCCGGAGGAAACCCACGTGAACACGGGGAGAACATGCAAACTCCACAGAGAATCACCAACTGACCCAGCAGAGGCTCGAACTAGTGACCTTCTTGCTGTGAGGCGACAGCACTACCTACTGTGCCACTGGGTCCCCGCACATGCACATATATTATGTCAAAACAAACTTTTATTTTGGATCCGCGATACATTTTTGTTCAGAACTAATAGGTATATTTAAATTCTGATTTCTATGATTTATTGAAATAATGTAAATATTGCATGGCGGTTCATTCCACTGTGGCGACCCCTTAAAAAAAGGGACAAAGCAGTCAAAAAATGAATAAAAGAATTATTACATAAATATTTCTGCTTATATTCTGGTTAAATGATACTTTAATTATATTATTATACAAACACATTTAAAAGCATTTGACATATTTAATTTATTTTCAGATTGTGTGCATTTTATCATCAAATTAAAGTGATTATATATTTTCAAGCGGTACTCTTCACAATTTAAACGCTTCTGAAGTTTATAAGCCGTTTATAACCAGCCTCACAAGTACAACTAGATGTAGTACAGGAAGCTTTCAGACCTTTTCCCGGGTCACTGCTTCTACAGGTCAGCGGCATAGCAACAGAGAGGGGCGTGGCCGATGACCTCATCAGAGCTGATTATAGGCTCTGTTGTAATAATGAAGCAGTTCACCTGACCCAGCTGGAGCTTAGAGAGAGACACACACATACTGTACACTCGGGGTGAGTGAAAAACACACCCGTACAGAGAGAGAGAGGAAGAAAGAGAGAGAGAGAAGGTGGAGCGAGACTCAATCTCTGCTCAGTCTTTCAGGAGTAATCAGACACTCACAGGTGGATTCTCTGCCAGGTTTACAGCTACACACACACACACACACACACACACACACACACACAGAGGGAGTGGCTGGAGCTAAAGGTAGTCAGTGCTGCGTAACTCCCACCTCTCAAACCCTCCCGGAGGAGAAACACAAGCGAAACACTGACGCTGAGCAGGAAGTGCTGCAACTTTCTGGAAGACTTCTGGAGTATTTACAGGAACCACGTATACAGCAGGAGTGTGAGTGTTTGATTTAATGACAGTCAAACTTCGGCTTCTGTGTCTACTCATTCTCAATCTGGAATATAAAGGCTGAACATTGGCACAGGAGTGAACGGAGCGACCGAGAGAGAGAGAGAGAGAGACGCTGGGATTTATCTTCACACACAAAAAAGCTTTTGTGTTCTTGAGTGAAACTGGAGCTCGTGCAGGTTAAACTACTGGAGACTGAAGTTCACACACACACACACACACACACACACACACACACACACACACACACACACACACACACACACACACACACACACACACACTAGCAGGATTTGTTTATACACTTGCTGGATTCCACTTTAAAGGTGCAGTATGTAGGTTTCCTAGTGGCTGATCTGGGTATTGCGGTCTGAATTCAAAATACTGGGGAGGGTTTCTTTATTATTTCAACTTTTTTATAGATTTTCTGATTTGCAGATAACATAGATAAATATCAGATATCGTGGATTAACATAACAACACCAAATAAATTAACAAATAACATCATATACAGTTAAATGTGTGTTAAATAATAAATGCAAATGATTTCAGTTAGTAAACAAAATAAACCAAAACACACAGCGAAGAAATAATATTATAACCATTATTATTATTTTTCCAATAAATCGACGCAGGGTGCCAGATTGTCAACACCAACAGGCCACAAGCATGTCTGATGGTTGATCAGCTAATGTTTAAGTTTGTAATATCTGTATTTAATTGCAAGCCGTGTGTATTTTTAATAACTCTGCGTTGATTTTCTTATTTGCAAATAATGCAGTTGAATATTAAATACAAGGGATTACATACAAACATAACAGTAATAAATAAATAAATAATATCAATGTGAATTTAAGTAAGATGAATGTAATGGATGTTAGTAAATAAACCAAACCAAAACTCATACAGAAAAAAACAAACATTAATATTATAACCTTTATTATTATTTTGTCTTTGAGAGTTTTTTTTATTTTCACACGATCGCTCTGATATTGACACAGGTTGCCAGATTGATGACACAAACAGATCACGAGCATGTGTGCAGGTTGATCAGCTAATGTTTATGTTTGTAAAATCTTTGCTAATTAAAAAGCAGCCCGTATGTGTTTTTAACGCAGATTAATACTAAATACAGAGCATTATTATGCAGGTTGCCAGATTGATGACACAAACAGACAGTTAATCAGCTAATGTTTATGTTTGTAACATTTGTGTTTGTCATACTAATTGTAAGCTAGCTCATGTGTATTTTCATAACTGAATCTGCGTCTCATTTGGGAGGCTGCTTTTGTCCTAGTGGTTGACCTAGGTATTGCGGTGTAAATTCAAAATATTGGGGAGGGTTTTTTCATTAACGATTTGAACTTTTTAACAATACCAAATAAATACCATCATATAAATGTATGTGCATATTAAATAATTAATGTAAATTATGTTTGTAAATAAACAAACAAACTAAAATTCATACCAAAAAATAATTAAATTGCTAATATCATATTATTATTTTGTCCCAGAAAGGTTTTTTTCTGACCTGATCACTTTGATGTCGATGCAGGTTGCCAGATTGATGAGACAAACAGATCACGAGGGTTAATCAGCTAGCTTATGTGTGTAAAATTTGTAATTATTGTACTAATTAAAAAAACAGCTCAAGTGTATTTTTATAAATCTGAATCTGCGTCTGATTTCGGAGGCTGCTTTTGTCCTTCGTCTGCATACATTAAACTGAAATTAAATACTCTATCTTCCATAAAGGCAACCTGAAGTGCTGAAATATTATTGGTTAAACCGGTAGTGGGCGGAGTTACAAAGATCAAAGCAAAGACAGACATTCCAAAACGGAACACACATTCTAAAATAGAATAACTGACTGCAGAATTGTTTTTAAACAAACAAATATGTTCACTTAAACATCTGCAAACATAGACATCACCGATATACTATACTGCTGGTTAACTATGCTTTATATATAATAACTTTAACTATTAAAAGCTATTAGTTACTAGTTGAAGTTATTAGTAACTTATAAATTTATGTAAAACATTCCTGGTCGCCTAAAATGTTTAAGCTGAATCAAATTATTCTTATGAGACTATTGAACTTCTATTATGTTAAACTGAATTAAAACTGCTTGCATAACTTATCAAATTAAGTTAGAACAGGATTAATTTAGTTTAATAAGTTACAGAGAGCTCAATGCATATGCTGTCTTGTCTAATTGTTCATATTAACTTCTAAATCTGATTGTAATGCAATAATGTGCACCTTTACACAATAATTATAGCCAAAAGCACTATACAAAACACCTTGAATTGAATTGAATGGAATATTGCGGTAGTCATGCTTTAGAAGAGTCAAAAACGTCCATACAGCACCTTTAAAAGATTCAATGCAAACCAAAACATGGATCCAGCAAGTAGGATTTCTTCAAGGTTTTCATTGTCGAATCAGCCAACAGCGGTGCTCACTTCATTCCGAACACTCCCAGATGAAAACACAAACCTCCATCTTGATCCAAATATTGAAGATGATGCCAAACCCGAAGATGAAATGAAGGATAAGCTGCTTCCGGATACAGAAAGGCCTTCATGGAGGTTGTCTGATCCCTATCTAGTGCAGGTCACCAGAGTGGAGACGTACATTGATGACGAGGACATTTCAGAGGAGTCTGGGGGTGAGTGTAAAAAATCCGAGGAGAAGCTGGAGAGTCTTGTGGAGAGATCGCTCAAAGATGCTTCAGTTCTGAGCCGGACGAGTTCGCTCGGGAAACTCAACAAACTCAATGCATCGCGTTTGCTGGATGATGCTAGGAAAGAAACATCAGTGGCAGACGTCAGCAGCTGGAGACGATTCATGACTGTGCGTACATCCAGTACAACACACAGTGATGTTAAAGACGCTGCTGATTCTCACCAAGAAGGGAATTTAGATCCGGCGGATCCTCTAAAAGCAGATGAAGTTGTGAGTTCAGCTTCTTCAGATCATCAGTCGGAGACAGAAGATGTTTCTGCTGGAAATTCACCTGCTGCTAAACGTGCACTGGTAACAATCATTTACATCCAATTAGTATTAATAGTGATTAATAGCATCCAATATAAGAGTTTGTTTTGACATGATATGCAGTGCTGAGCGATGAGTTCAACCTCCACAGATCTGAGATTTGAGTTGTGTCTTGCTTCTAATCTAAATATCTAAAAATGTTAAAATCAAGAAGCACAAAATATAGTCAGAAATACTGATAATATATAAAAATATGGTCTTGCTTTCAAAGTAATTTGCCAATGAGGCATGCAGAACAATCTCATGTCAAAATGATGCACAAGATTATTTCTCTTCCCCCATTGGCAGATTATTGAGCTTGTTTTAATGAAAAACTCACTTCGTTTTGTTAAACAAGACTATATTTTGTGCTTGTATAGAAAAAAGCTTCTTGATTTAAACATTTGTAGATATTTAGACTGAAAACAAGACCAAATATTGAAGAGAGAAAAGCTTTTTTGCAGTGCAGGATGCTTTACAGCAGGGGTCACTAAACTTGTTCCTGGAGGGCCGATGTCCTGCATATTTTATATGGAGACAGATAAGACTCAAAAGTAATTCATGCAAAAGACACAATTTCAAATTCCTGCAGGCTAAAGTTTACTCATGGGGCTGCGAGACAATAAAAAAGAAGAGCGGAGCTGCGGCAAAATAATGGACAATAAGAGTGAGGCTCTGGTCAAATAAATAAATAAATGAAAAAAAGTGCGACTGTTGCTTTCTCCGCCATGCTGGAGAGAAACAGTTTGCGGAAATAGAGCGCAGAGTGGGTGTCCTTGACTACAGCTCTCATCTGATTGGCTGAAAGGTACGAGTTGCCCTGACTCTGGCAGGAAAGTCTCAAAAATACACACACATGTATCCAGGAGGAGTCGTACGTGAAAGAGGATTAGCACATTCTCATTCAGGATGAACTCGCAAGCTTTAAACATTCAAAACTTTTTGTACACTCCTATACATTTGCAAATGGTGTTTTGCATTTGTGAAACGTATTTTATGAAAATGTATTTTTATTTTGTGCTTGTGAAATTTTTTTGTGAATATAAATAAATATTTTACGCACGTGAATTTGGTTTTATGGAGGTGAGTTTGGCTACACATGTGTAAATCGTGTCTTTTGCGTGAATTAATATTGAGTCTAATCTGTCTCCATAATTTTAGCTGTAACCCTAATCAAACACACCTGAACAAGCTGATCAAGGTTTACTTCAAACATCCAGACCGGTGTGTTGAGGCAAGTTGGAGCTAAACCCTGCAGTGACGCTAGTCCTCCAGGACCCAGATTGGTGACCCCTGCTTTACAGTAATATATGTGTGCACATGCATTAGCTTAGTCAGTACCAAAGACAAAACTGCAGCTAATCTGTTACATGCTCTGCTAAAACTGGAGCATGCATGTGTATTTATACATAAATAATAAATATACACAGCACACACACATATATTATGTCAAAACAAACTGTAAGTAAAATAATGTGGGCAAAAACAAGATTATTTCACTAAGTCCATTAGCAGATTATTTCAGCTTGTTTCAAAGAACTAACTTTATCACAATTGTGACTCATTATTTCTGAAAACAGCACATTTTAGCTTGTCCAGAAGATGCTCCTTGGTTTAAGAATTGTCACACTTTACAATGAGGTTTCATTAGTTGATTGTTGACTAACAATAACTAATAATGAACAATACTGCACTTATGAATCATAGGTCCTCAATAACTAATGCATCATTATTAACATCCAAACTCATGCTTGTTAACATTAGTAAATGCACTGAGAGTTAACGTGGACTAACAATGAACACCTGTATTTTCATTAGCCTGTTAGCCAGCAGCGCCCTTATAGGCATTTACACCTACAGTTGAACTCAGAATTATTCACCCCCCTTTGAATTTGTTTTTCTTTTTTAAATATTTCCCAAATGATGTCTAATAGATTCAGGAAATGTTCACAGTATGTCTGATAATATTTGTTCTTCTAGAGAAAGTCTTATTTGTTTTATTTCGGCTAGAATAAAAGCAGTTTTTAATTTTTTAAACAGCATTTTAAGGTCAAAATTATTACCTATATATTTTTTCGATAGTCTACAGAACAAACCATCATTATACAATAACTTGCCTAATTACCTTAACCTGCCTAGTTAACCTAATTACCCTAGTGAAGCCTTTACATGTCACTTTAAGCTGTATAGAAATGTCTTAAAGAATATCTAGTCTAATATTATTTACTGTCATCATGACAAAGAGAAAATAAATCAGTAATTATAGTTGAGTTATTAACAATATTATAATTAATAATGTGTTAAAAAAAATCTTCTCTCTGTTAAACAGAAATTAGGGAAAAAAATAAACGGGGCGAATAATTCTGACTTCAACTGTACCTAACTTAAAATAGTAAGGTTTCCTGATCCTAGTGAGCTATATACATAAATAAGATATCATTGGAAAGAAGACAATATGAGCTTAACTATGATCCATCTAGCCAGTTTAATGCTAAAAATATATAAAGTTATACATGCAAGTAATGAGAATCAATACAAAAAATAAAGTACAAGTTGTACTATTCTCTGTTAGTTCTTTTCATATACAAACATAGGAAACTATTCTTGAAATAACCTAGAAAAAATATGCCTTGAAAGCCAAGTGTCTTGTGAGTTTATATTCCAAATTTGATGAAGATGTTAGATATGATTTCTGCAATAAGTTTTCTGAGACTATATCGGTGTCTTACTCATCCTCAGGCACGTTCCTAAAAACGGCCATCCCAAACTAACATGAACAAATACTGAAATAAATCTATTGTTCATTGTTTGTTAAATGCATTAACTAACATTAACTAATAATACAGCCTTATTGTAAAGTGTTACCAAGAATTTGTAGATATTTGGACTAGAAACAGACCATGCCAAAACCATTGTTTGCAGTGCATCTTTATAAGAAACACATGCTCATTGTGAATATGTACCCCTGTATATATTTCTAGAGAGCGTGAATTATGTAGCCAGAGCTACTATAGGCTGCATTTTGTCTTTAAAATGAATGCTACAGGGCCAGCCTCTGTTTCTTTTAGCACTACCAGCTGATCGATTACCTATGTATGGACTGCTTTCCTGCTGTTACCAGTTTGCCCATTACCTCGCCTTGTACATCAGCGGTCTTGAGCCACAAAGAGGTGTTGATTGCGACAACAGGGTTTAAGTCTGGCGAAAAACGGTTCCAGAAAGCAGGTAAAACAAAAACAAAATGCTAAAAATAAAATAAACAAGTAAATAACAGGGTGAGAATGGGGTAAGATCTGAAAACGTGGTAAAAATCAGGTGCTTTTCTTTTTCTAGATTGCTTTTGAAAACACTATCGGTTGGGTTTAGGGAAGGGGGTGAGTGGGGTTATCGGTTGGTCGGTCAGTCAATCGACAGCATCCTCTGGTGGTAATATGCGAGAACAGCAGGCATTTAAGAGAAATTTGAGGTCTAAAAAGCATTCACAGCGGCCTCTGGCGGATTTGAGAAAACAAAAACTGCAAAAAAAAACATGCCTCCTGGAACGTATTTTGCGTTCTCCAGAAATGTATACAGGGATACGTATCAATAATGAGCCTGGGTTGTTTGTAAGTATTCCTCATTGAACCAATGAATAATTTGTTTCAGTGTGCACCAGAAGCTCAATCTCCTCCTCAAAAACTGGACACCGTTTCACCCAAAATCGGCGACAAGTTCCAAGTTCCAGCTCTTTTCAGTGGCCTTCGTGTGTTAAAAAAAGGAGCCGTCGGAGACGAGCGGGAGACACTTTCAGAAATTAAACAGAAAGATGCAGATCGAGCGCTACTGAGCCTTAAACAGCACGTCAACAAAGCCAAAACTGAACCGCTTACCATAACCAAGAAGAAAACTGAACCACGAAGTCTATCAGAAATCACTAATTTGCTCCAGAAAGCATCAAACGTTGAGGAAAACAACAAGCAAGAGGAAACTGCGGATTTAAAAACAGCAGCTAAAGATGAACAAACAGACTGCAGTGTGAAGCCATCAACAGATTTGGCGTATGATGCATTGAAAAGCAAATTATTTGGATCTAAATCTCCTAAAAAGGACCCTGTGGATGCATCGCTGGATTTGGAGGCGATTAAGAAGAAGAAGAAAAGCGATAAAGAGCTGCTCAGGTCCTTCTTTGAGAAGCAGAACAAAACAAGTGTTGCTGAAACCAAGAGCCCTGCTGAGGTCAAAGTATGTATCAGCCGGCCAGATTTAAGATTATTGATGCTCAGATTAAATCAATTGAGTAGTTTTTTCTTTCAGGAATTGTAATTTATTAAGTAAGTAGTAAATTTAATAAGTTTTTAAATCAGTACACTTTTAATTCACTGTTTTAACTACAGTCGATACATTATGATTATTTTTATTTTTTATTTATCACAAAACACATTGAAAGAAGGACAAAATAAATTATATATATTCATCATTACTAAAATAATTATAATAAATAAATAAAAGTACTAATAAATAATAATAATAAGTAAATAAATAACAAAATAAGCAATACTTTGATTATTTTTATTGCATCTTTTTTATTATATATATGTAATTAATAATAAATAATAATAAATAAATAAAAAATAAGCAATACTGTGATTTATTTTTATTGCATCTTTTTAACATTTTAACTATTAAACACAAAACACATAAAAATAACAAAAATATTAAATATATATATTCTTCATTAATAAAATCATTGTTATAAATAAATAATAGTAATAATAAAAATATAATAGGTAAATAAATAAAAAAATTCTTTAGGATTATTCTTATTTTTTTATTGCATCTTTTTATTAACATTTCAACTATTAATCACAAAACACATTGAAAAGTGCCTGTTTTAACAAGGCTAAATGTATGTGTATATATATAAATATATAAATATATATATATATATATATATATATATATATATATATATATATATATATATATATATATATATATATATATATATATATCACTAATAAAATAATTATAATCAACAAATACTAGTAATAATACAAATTTCACATGCATTTTTAGTGCTGTATCTGTACTTTTACTTTTTTTTCACTTTCCTTCAGCCTGCAGTCAATACATTATATGTTTATTTTTACATTTCGAACAGATGCACAGATGTAAGCGTTGGTGTAAAATAACCAATTACAAATACACAAATTACTGCAATTGAGTAGTTTTTCCTCAGGAATTATATTTTAGTAAGTAATTAAAAAAAATGTAAATGTTTTCACATTTTTAGTGCTGTATCGATTCGGTGCTTTTACTGTGCTATTTTATTTCAACCCACAATCACAATTTATTTGTTTATTTGTATTTATACAAATTATAAATAACGAATTATAAATACTCAAATGACTGTAATTGAGTATTTTCTCAGGAATCGTACTTTAGCGAATAGTTTCAATAATACATGTTTAGTGCCATATCTGTACTTTTACTGCTTTTATTTCAACCCTCAGTCAATACTTTATATGTTTATATGTTTTTTTTATTTTCTACATTTCGAACACATGCACAGACATAAGATAAAATAACCAGTTACAAATACACAAATTACTGTAAATGAGTTGTACTGTAATTAGTTTGAATGATGTGCACATTTACTGGAGTACATTTTGAGTGCTGTATTGCGACTTGTGCTGGGCTATTTTCGTTCAAACTACAGTCAGTACATTATATGATTGTTTATTTACTTTTTACATTTTTGAACACATGCACAGATATAAGATGGGATTTAAAGCAGTGGTTCCCAAAGTGGGAGTCGGGGCACCCTGGGAGGTCATGAGCAATGAAGGAAGGTTGCCTGGTGATTTCCAGAAATATCATATATGTTATGAAATATTAAATAGTTTCTATTCTATAGAATCTAATCTAAGTCTAATCTATTGAATTAGAATTATCATATTTTATCCATAACCTGAAGAAGATAAAAATAGTATTTATTAGTTACATTAAAAAAAACAACGTGCAAATAAAAGCCATCAGCCTTTCAATTCTTCTTCCAATAAATTGCGACCAATTACTCAGATTACTGTAACTGAGTAGTTTTTTTCTCAGGAATTGTACTTCAATACATTGTTTGAACAATGTACTTCTACTTCAATGCATTTTTAGTGCTGTATCAGTACTTTTACTGCGCTATTTTCCTTTAACCTAGAGTCAATACTTTATTTGTTTATGTCTATATTTATTTTTATATTTTCAAATATGTGCACAGATATAAATATTGTAATTGAGTAGATTTTCTCAGGAATATTATTTTACAAAGCAGCTCTATTTCCCTTCAACCTGCAGTCACTACTGTTTTATTTATTTATATTGATGTATTTTATTCACACGCACACACAATTTCCTTGTATTCTACCAGTGCTGCATGAGTTTGGTTTGTGGCGCCACCTGCTGGACACTTACAGCTTGTGTTAGTCAGGGGTCAGATCATATTCTGAGCATGATCAGCACAGCTAGATTTTTGCTCTTCTTTTGTACACGGATTTCACACCACATGTAAAAGCAGCTTTCGGTTGAATTATTACAGGTGCAATAATAATAATATATAAATACATTAAATTAATCTTGTTTTTTTAAATATACAGTTCATGAGTGGTAAATAATTTAACTCACACTTATGGAAAATAGGTAATTAAATGAAAATGTCGCTGATGTTTAATCTGCAGGGTATAAAGCGCAGTCATGTTCACAGTGTAATACTGCTTTTGAGGACTTTTAGAAGTGCTGCTTTTACTTAAATATTGAGTAGTGTTTACAAACGAGACTTTGGCTTTACTTTTGCACTGCATTTTTGGCAAGTAATGATACTTTTATTTTCCACAAGGGCTGCACAATATATTGCAAAATTATGGTTATCTTGTTGATAGTACATGCAATGTTCATTCGTTCATTCATTTTTCTTTGGCTTAGTCCATTTGTTCATCAGGGGTCGCCACAGTGGAATGAACCGCCAAATATTCCAGCATATGTTTTACATGACGGATGCCATTTCATCTGCAACCCAGTACTGGGAAACACCCACACACACCCACACACACACACACACACACACACACACACACACACACACACATACTCATACAATATTGCCTGTTTAGTTGATCAGTTCCCCTATAGCGCATGTGTTTGGACTGTGGGGGAAACCAGAGCACCCGGAGGAAACCCACGCTAACACAGGGAAAACATGCAAACTCCACACAGAAACACCAACTGACCCAGCCAGGGCTTAAACCAGCGACCCTCTTGCTGTGAGGCCACAGTGCTAACCACTGAGCCACCATGCCTCCCCAGTACATGCAATATATGTGTGTGAATGAAATTTATTTCATGCATTGGTTGTTTATTTAAATTACTACTGTCTTTAGCTCCACCTCCTGAGTAGCTACTGTTCTGCTATTGGCTGGATAGTTGAACCCAGAGCTGAAAATAAACACTAGTGGGTGGAGTCAAGACGAGAGAGGAAAATGACAACAGCCAATCAGAGTTAGAATATCTGCATATTAGGTTTACGCTCATTCATTGTGTTTTAAAGACTAAGGCTGTTTCTCAATTCCAAGAACGCAGAGAACGGACTTGCGTTATTCTGGAGAGCGGTCCTGCCAGGTGTCCTCGGAAGAACGAACTCAGGAGACGGCGAGGGCAGAGAACGCGTCCGTTGAGAAATGAGATTGCTGCGTTCTTCCTGATGCTCACATGACCTTCACTCGTTTTAAATGGAAATTATTTAAGCATTACAGCACTCATACAACGATTTATTGTTTTCCCCTTTTGAAATATAAACTCTGCATAAAAACATCATAAATATACCCTGCACAATATAAATAAAACAGATTTTAATATGAATTTCAGCAAACAAACACCCTTAATGTGTTTATTCCTTTATTAAGATGTTCATGGTAATGTTTATATTCAGCGTTTCATTTAGGGAAACTCCTGAGGTAAATAAGTTACATCTCTAAACTTTAATAATAAACCTAAATACAATGCTGCGCTTCCCACCTCCAGTCGCAATGACTTCTGGGACTTCCCGAGCGAGTTCGGTGCTTAAGTCTGCATCCATGCGTCCTCGATATCAAGATCGAAGTTTCACACGTTCTTCGTACTTGCAGTCTTGAGTATTGGAACTGAACTTAGGCAGCTGATGATGACGTTACACGAGGACGCAAGACTGCTGAAGAACGCATATTGAGAAACAGCCTAAATGTTTGACAGTTTTTTAGTCTGAATTGGAATTAATTGGATGCGAAAAATGTCTTTTACCTCTTTATTTTAATATCATTAAATAAATGAATCATTTAGCTAATTAAAAATTGTATTTTTCTTGGGAAATGGTATATTGTGAGAAATATTATCGCAATATTCAACTGCAATATCACAGATTTCTCCAGTATCGTGCAGCTCTACTTTCCACTAAAGAATATAAGATCACCGAGGTCCATACTTCAGTAAATTTCTCATGAGCAAAAGTAAATATGTCAATGAAAGCTTGATGAAAATGCAAACATGCCTGACTCTTACTCTTAGGCTGAGTGAGTGAGCTCGTAATGGCAAAAGTGGCGCGTTAATAAGATAATCATTAAACAAGGAAGCACAATAATCTTTATCTGTATCAGAACTGCAGTATAATAACCTTTGTATAAAACTGAAAACAGGCACCTATTTTACCCCTTTTACAAGATGTAAGATTGGGGTTGGGCCGATAGACGATGCCATCATCCATCGGCAATGGCCAATAGACAGCACAATGCTGAGCCAGCATCGCCGATCCTCCGCCCCGACCCGTCGCAAACCCGCTCATGAAAAATACACACACTTTTAGAACGAAAATGATCCACATCCACACCGTGTTTTACCTAGCATTTCTGAACAGCCCTCCTGTCTGCTGAAAACACACATCACATGACCACACACACACACAGCCTCACACACCCATCCACACACTGTCATGCGCTCCTCTGAGCTCCAGAGAGCAGTGCACGTGGGACAGTTGATGAAGGATGTACTGCTGGATCGCGTCCCACTATAGTTGTTAAACGTGATATTCAGACATCCCAAGTCTTCCGGGAGTCTCTATGCATTTGCGGGACTCATAATGCCCGCGAACGAGTGATAATCTCCCGGAAACAGCGCGTCTCCCTCCCGGTCCTCACATAAGTCGCGCATCCTTCTCACCCCTGGATCCCTCCTCGCTCTTCACATGATGAGAAATGCAAATGAGCTGCTTTTCCCCACCCACCGTTCCCAAGTAGTTACTGTCCAGCACTGGTTATACAGTAGTTATGAAGTGCTAAATGCAGCTCATAACTAATGCAACTGTGGGATTTATTTATTCTCCTCTGGTTAACCTCTGCACATGCTCTGTCTGTGTGTTTGCACTCAGTCTGAAGTCACGTCTCCATCCGATGGCGAAGACCGAACGCCTGGACGTCTGCAGGCTGTCTGGCCTCCACCTAAAGAGGCCGCCGAGGAGAAGGTGGGACTGCGTTACACTGAAGCAGGTGAGATGATTTACTTATTACTGCTTATTATTATTGTATTTTATTTTACAATTTAGTGTATTGCTTTGTGTTTTGTCAGAGCATCAGGCCGCGCTCCTTCAGCTGAAGAGAGAGAGTAAAGAGGAGCTGGAGAAACTGCAGGTGAGTGGAAGAGCTGCAGTACTGACAGGAAACACTAGAGGTCATGAGAGACGCTATAATGAGTGTTCATACACTTGTGTTTTAGCTGCACTTCTGCACTGTAAAACATCTGTTAATGAACACTTTCTGTTTTTTGTGATTCCCAAGTGTTTATTTTGGGTTGTGAATTGCATTATGGGATGTTGATCTCTGCTCTGTTTACTTCTGTTGTTGTAAATTCAACTCTACAGTTTAATAAAGTGACATTTATTGACATTTTAGTAGTTTGTATTAATATAGTGTATAAGAAATAATATGTAGAGAAATAAGTGTGTGAAATAACAGAACATGCTGCAGTTTATTACTAGGTTTCTGTAGCGTAATGTACAACACCAACACAGAAAAATTAAGCACTGCAGACTATTACACACGAGCAGGAAAGACACTTTTACACACTTTACAAGGTTAAAAGTTGAAAGAAAGAAAGCTCAGGATCCCATAATGCAATTCAGAACCAGAAATAAACAGGGGGGGATAAAAACATGAATCATAAAATACGGAAAACTGCTAATTTACAGATATTATTTACAGTGTGACAGAAAACACTAGAGGTCATGAGAGACTCTATAATGCTGTTGTTCATACACTCGTGCTTCAGCAACATAATCAGAGGTTTAATAATGGTGGTGACATGTAGATGAACACGTATCCTTGTTTTAGTTAAATATAATAACATTGGCATTCAAACCATAAGGACTAACTTATATTGTTCAAAGTAAAATAATAATAAAAAAAATATATATATATAAACATACACTTACCGGCCATTTTATTAGGTACACCTGTCCAACTGCTTGTTAATGCAAATTTCTAATCAGCCAATCACATGACAGCAGCTCACTGCATTTAGGCATGTAGACATGATCAAGAGGATCTGCTGCAGTTCAGAGTGAGCATCAGAATGGGGAAGAAAGGGGATTTAAGAGACTTTGACCATCGTGGCATGGTTGTTGCTGCCAGACGGGCTGCTCTGAGTATTTCAGAAACTGCTGATCTACTGGGATTTTCACGCACAACCATCTCTAGGGTTTACAGAGAATGCTCCGACAAAGAGGAAATATCCAGTGAGCGGCAGTTCTGTGGGCGCAAATGCCTTGTTGATGCCAGAGGTCAGAGGAGAATGGCCAGACTGGTTCCAGCTGATAGAAAGGCGACAGTAACTCAAATAAGCACTCGTTACAACCGAGCTCTGCAGAAGAGCATCTCTGAACACACAACACGTCCAACCTTGAGGCGGATGGGCTACAGCAGCAGAAGACCATATATTTTTATATATATATATATATATATATATATATATATATATATATATATATATATATATATATATATAAAATAAAAGAATAAAATTATATCAGGAGGAAAAATAATTCTATATACAGCTGATGTCAGAATTATTCGCCCTCCTGTTAAATTGTAACTATTTCCTCCCAATTTCTGTTTAACAAAGATTTTTCCAACACATTTCTAATCAATAGTGTTAATAACTCATCTTTAATAACTAATTTTCTTTTCTCTTTGCCTTGATGACAGTAAATAATATTAGACTAGATATTCTTCAAGACACTAGAATTCAGCTTAAAGTGAGATGTAAAGGCTTCACTAGGGTAATTAGGGTAAAGTTAGGGTAATTAGGCAAGTTATTGTATAACAGTGGTTTATTCTGGAGACAATCCAACACTAATATTGCTGAAGGGGCGAATAATATTGACCTTAAAATGGCTCTAAAAACAATTAAAAACTGCTTTTATTCTAATCGAAATAAAACAAATCAGACTTTCTGCAGAAGAAGAAATATTTAAGGAAGTACTGTGAAAAATATTTTAAAAAGAATTTCATGGGCAAATTAAAATAAAAAAAAATAATAATTAAAATCTAAATTTAATAACACATACCCAGCAAAATTATTACAAATTAAAGAAAAAAACAAACAAACTATATAACTAAAATAAGATGAAAATAAACTATGTAGACATCTTTAAAAAACCAAAACTATTAACACAAACCCAGCTAAATAAGAAAAAAAAGCAAATTAAAAATCCAAAAAAATTAATATAAAAAATAAATGAATAAAAAGATTAAAGATTATAAATTAAAAATATAAGTAAAATCTGATGTTAATGTCAGATTTGTCAGATTTAGTGTTGCTGTTGTAGCTGCACATCTCTCAGCTTCACCCAGTGTTCTGTTTTCTTCCGCTGTCAGTTTAGCACTAAATGCAGATTTATTTGAAGACTTTAATGTGAGATATGAGGATGTCTCTGGACAGTATGAGGTTTTATCATTTCTGAAAGCAGATATTAAACAGCGCAGACGGATGCTGTGGAAAATCAGTGACGTAGAAGCGCTGCGGTTTTACGAGTGTTTTAATGCTCAACATTCAGCACTTCTGCTCCGGCTCACTGACGACGAACACCACAGTATATTTCATTTTCAGGAGCGCAATTAACTAAAACTCTGTGTATTATTCATTCTTTCTTTCTGTTTTTGTGCACAAATATCTAAACATTCCCAAATCAAGATTTACTAGAGAAGCATAACGACTGAATATGCACTGTAAAAAAGATTTATATTCATATATACAGTTGAAGTCTGAATTATTTGCCCTCCTGTATATTTTCCCACTAGTTTCTGTTTAATCAAGAGCAGATTTCTTCAACACATTTCTACACATGACAGTGTTAATAACTCATCTCTGATAACTGATTTATTTTCTCTTTGCTATAATGACAGCACACAATACTAGACTAGATATTCTTTAAGACACTAGTAATCAGCTTAAAGTGACATTTGAAGGCTTAACTAGGTTAATTAGACTAGTTAGGGTAAATTAATTTAGCCAATTTGGCAAGTTTTTTCAATGCATAGAAAAATTATATGATCAAAAAATCATGACAACATATGATTTTTGACTGTTGTAGCTTCTGTAATGATTCAGCGGAGTGATATGGAGCTGTAATGCGCTCAAAATCTGTTGGAACTACTTTAAGCGTGCGTTTATCTGACAATAACCAAAGACCCTTTGATTAGAGCTGTAATCGGGCCATAAAAGTTAGGGCCGATAGGGTCCGAGCCCGACAGAATTCGGTACAATTTGATTGACAGCTTTTTAAAAGCCCGAACCCGATTACAGCCCGACATTATTCAAATGAGTCGCTTATATGTGTTATAGCATAATTTATTCATAACAAACGTAGGCCACAGGCCACTTGGAAGTAGGAACAAAGAAATAAAATAAGTCCTCTAGGTTATTAGAGGAATCAAGCATTCAACAGACCTGCGATATAACAAGAATTTAATCAATTAATTATTTTAAATCTATTTTAATGTTATGAATATATGTTTTCATTTCACATTTTAATAATTTATAATTATATTTAATTTATTAAATTGTATTAATTTTATTCATGCCATTTTATTACATTTTTAGCCTAAAACGGTGAAATACATTATCATGAAGCAGCTTTTTATTTATAATATATTAGAAATGCGTGAATATAACTAAATTTCTCAAAACCTGCTGACACTACTTTAGCTTTGCAATAATATATTATGTTTGAAATACTATATTAGAAATACATTATTATAATTTAAATTGCTCAAAACCTGCCGGAACTACTTTAGCTGTGCATTAATATTTTTAAATACTATATTAGAAAAATATTATAGATATACATTAATATAATTAAAAATGCTCAAAACCTGTCTGAACTACTTTAGCTGTGCATTAATACATTAAAATACTATGTTTGAAATAATATATTAGAAATACATTTATATAATTTAGGTTGCTCAAAACCTGCCGGAACTACTTTAGCTGTGCATTAATATATTATGTTTGAAATACTATGTAAGAAATAATATATTAGGAATACATTGATCTAATTAAAATTTCTCATAACCTGCTGGAACTACTTAAGCTGTGCATTAATATATTATTATGTTAGAAATACTATATTAGAAATACATTTCAATTTTAATTGCTCAAAACCTGTCGGAACTACTTCAGCTGTGCACTAATTTTTTTAAATACTAAATTAGAAAAATACTATAGATATACATTACATATAATTTAAATTGCTCAAAATCTGCCTAAACTACTTTAGCTGTGCATTAATATATTATGTTTGAAATACTATATTAGAAATAATATATTAAAAATACATTGATCTTATTTAAATTTCTCAAAACCTGCCGGAACTACCTTAGATGTGCATTGATATATTTAAATACTATATTAGAAATAATATTATTGATATACATTTATATAATTTAAGTAGCTCAAAACCTGCCGGAACTACTTTAGCTGTGCAATAATACATTTAAATACTATATTAAAAAATTATATTATAGATATACATTAATATAATTTAAATTTCTCAAAACCTGCCGGAACTACTTTAGCTGTGCAATAATACATTTAAATACTATATTAAAAAATTATATTATACATATACATTAATATAATTTAAATTTCTCATGACCTGCTGGAACTACTTTAGCTGTGTATTAATATATTATGTTAGACATACTATATTAGAAGTACATTGATATAATTTAAATTGCTCAAAACCTGCCAGAATTACTTTACTGTGCATTAATATATTATGTTATAAATACTTTATTAGAAATACATTATTATACCTTAAATTGCTCAGAACCTGCCAGATCTACTTTAGCTGTGCATTTATCTGAAAACAACGACACACCTTAGAATGCTCATCCACCAATCAGAATGAAGCATTCAGCAGCCCTGCAGTATAAATGAAATCATTGAAATACTTTGAATTATGGACATGAAGAACATCATTTTTTTTTTGCACCGCCATTGTTTTGCTAGCACACATGCAGGTTTATGCGTTGGCAGTGTTTGATGCGGTGACCTCTGACTGTAAACAGTGTTTTTGAGAGCGTGAAGAAGCTGTGATGTGCTGATGGACTCCAGATGCTCCTGCATATGAAATAAGACGATGGTTTACTGTCTCTGTAAAGCTGCGGTCGGAGCTGTCGCTTATGCTCAGGAAAACTCTACATTATTTCTGCCTGCGCAATAAGACCATGTCTGTGGCTGAAATAAGTGTAGACATGTGATTTGGTGCTGCTTTTTTTGTGTTTGTCATTTTAAATGCACTCATTTAATGCTTTTTTTGGGACAATACTGGGGCTTTGCTTTCTATTTTTGTGCAAAAGCACTCTAAGTTTATAATTAATAGCAAGTGATTTTCCTTTTATTATTACAGAATTTTATTATTACTGAGATCAGAACACATTTCACATGGCATGATTTGAGTCGGCAGATATTTAACATGCCAAATATCTCACGGGTGTCTGCGATTCTCTCTGATGTCGTCTTTGATAGTTCATAATGTCTGTTATTTGCATTGTTACTCACCTGAATGAGCACAGATTTGCCTGTGATTTCAGGCATTTGTCTGCGATTTCTCAAAAACTGTCAGCGAGTTAAAATCAGAGCTAAAATGATGCAGTCTGAACGCAGCATTAGAGTGCTCATTGCCAGTTAGAATCAATTCAACAGACCTGTGATATAACAAGAATTTAATTACATAATTAATTATTTTAAATCTATTTTAATGTTATGAATATATGTTGTCATTTCACATTTTAATAATTTATTATTATATTTTATTTTATTAAATTTTATAAATTTTATTAATGCCATTTCATTAAATTTCCAGCCTAAAACAGTGAATTACATTATCATGAACCAGCTTTATATTCATAATATTTTAGAAATAAATTGATATAATTTAAATTGCTCAAAACCTGCCGGAACTACTTTAGCTTTGCATTAAAATATTAGAAATGCTATATTAGAAGTACATTGCTATAACTTAAATTGCTGTGCATTAATATGCTATGCTTAAAATACTATATTAGCAGTACTATATTAGGAATACATTGATATCATTTAAATTGCTCAAAGCCTGCCGGAACTACTTTAGCTGACATTTCAAGAGAATTCAGTATTTCATTGCTATTGTTAAAGTCAATATTATTAAAGTTAATAAACAAAGCAAAACATTAACAAGCTAATTAATAAACAATACAAAACAAAAACCTTTCAGAAACATTGATGTACTGATGTGTATGTGCAGTTCATGAATAGCAAGTGATTTTTCCTTTTTATCATTACAGCCTTTTTAAAACAAGACTTGTGTAAAATGCTGAAATGGATTTCGTCCTTGTTTTTTCTCATTAACTCAATTTTTTTTTAGAAAACTTCCTTGCTTTAATATCAATCTTTACACCTAAAGTGAATGTTTTTTGTTTTAAAAAAGGACAAACTGCTAAGGGAGAAAGTAAAGTTAGGCATGAGATTCAGTCATTCATTCATTTTCTTTTCGGCGTAGTTCCTTTATTAATCTGGAGTCACCACAGCGGAATGAACCGCCAAATTTTCCGGCATTTTTTACACAGCGGATGCCCTTCCAGCTGCAACCCAACACTGGGAAACACCCATACACTTTTGCATTCACACTTATACACTATGGCCAATTTATCTTATTCGATT
This sequence comes from Danio rerio, assembly GCF_049306965.1. NCBI lineage: Eukaryota > Metazoa > Chordata > Actinopteri > Cypriniformes > Danionidae > Danio > Danio rerio. The sequence continues at coordinate 1,248,723 of NC_133192.1, forward strand.
CCCCTATAGCACATGTGTTTGGACTGTGGGGGAAACCGGAGCACCCGGAGGAAACCCACGCCAACATGGGAGAACATGCAAACTCCACACAGAAATGCCAACTGACCCAGCCGGGGCTCGACCCAGAGACCTTCTTGCTGTGAGGCGATCGTGTGTCCCACCGTGGCGCCCCCTATATATATATATATATATACATACACACACAACAGTTCTGTCTGGTTTCTGAATCTGACTGGCTGATAGTCGTGAGATATGCTGCTATAACAGCACTGGACCAGCCTCTTCACCCTTCACCTTTGTATTACTCCGCCCACATACAGCAATAAGAGGACACTTTACAGTTTGACAAATATTCCTGCTGTTAGGCAACATCATGTACTTTTGAGGCTTTTTTAGTGGAGAATGTAGTTGTTTAGATTGCAGCTATGCGGTTCATTTTTAAGCAGTGCCTATTTTTAAATATTTATAATTTCTGAAAGACGTCCATTAGCCAAAGACTGTTGACGTTGTCTATCCACAAGATTGCAGCAGGACCACATAATAAGCCCTTCTTAGAAGATTAAAACTGTGTTTTGTAACTACAGCTGATCAAATCATTAATAAGCTGGTTAGTGATATGAGTCGATCTCTCTCTCTTGTATAGATTGCAACTGTGCAGTTTATTTATAAGGACAGTGCCTATTTTAATACAGCTACTTTCCTAACCCGGTTCTCAACAGTGTTATTCAGAGACCTCATCTCGAACACCCCCTCCTTATCGCAAACACAACAGCAGTCTGGTAGTGATTGCGTTGCATTTTTCAGGGTTAATTATTTTGATATCCCGATTACAACAGAGAAATACTGTAGACCGTAACACTGTAAGAAGATATCTCTGTGGACGGAGGGCATTCATGTCAAGTTCAGCCTTATAATCTTAAAATGTGAGCAAAATCAGCTGTTTTGTCATCACTTCAGACATTACGCTAGAGAATCATTCAAACACTAGCTCTACAGTGATGTTAGTGAATGAGTAACGGCTTCTGCTGTTCTGATGTCAGCTGCAGATGTGAATGGATGGCGTAAAAAAGTAGTTCCTAACACAAAAGGGTTTTTAGACTCTGTGTTTGATTTTCTTTTTATATACACAACTGTACCGTCAAACTGTTGTATAAACGCAATATCACACGAGTAGCCTGCAGCCTCGTGCCAACGCATGCCTCCCACCAGGTCTGATATACAGCCATATCGCACTGTTACTCATGTGATATTGCTTGTGTGTGTGTGTGTGTGTGTGTGTGTGTGTGTGTGTGTGTATAAATAATATTTAAGTCTTAAGTAAAAAATTTATTAAAAATAATATAAAACAAAACGTAATTTTTATATATGAGCAGTATCACACTCAGTATTAGTGTGATATGGCTTTAAAGCAGTATCAGTGCGATATGGCACTGGTGGGAGGAGTGTGTGGGCTTAGTTTCCCACCAGTGACGATATACAGTCATTTTGCACTGCTACCCATGTGATATTGTGTTTATAAAACAGTTTGACGGCACAATCGTCAATATAAACAAGAAAATCAAACATAGAGAGCCTCAAAAACCCTTTTGTATGAGGAACTACTTTTCTCTGCCATTTATTAAAATCTGCAGCTGACATCAGAACAGCAGAAACCGCTGCTACTTCTGCAACATCACTGTAGAGTTAGTGTTTGAATGATCCTCTAGCGTAATGTCTAAAGCAACCCAGGCTCCTTCTGAAAACGTAGTCCAGCGGACATTTCTGGAGACCGCGAAATACGTCCCGGGAGGTACGTATGGCTGCATAACATTTTTTTAAGCGAACGCTACGGGGCGGTGTGACGTTGTTCCCTTTCGCGCTTGCCAGCTGACCGCTTACCTCCGTGTGGAGGGCTTTACCGCTGCAGTCAGTTTGTCCGGTTAGCTCATCGTGTGCGTCGGCGGACTTCAGATGGAGAGAGGAGGAGTTGACAAAGGCGTGCGGGTTCGAGTCTGGGGAAGAGCGGTTCCAGAAACCAGGTAAGACAAAAACAGAATCCAAAAAATAAAGCGAACGAGTTCACAACAGGGTGAGAACACGGTAAAATCCGAAAAACAGACGAGAGTTTTTCTTTTTTCTAAACGGCTTTTCTAAATTGTTGCTCGGGTTTAGAGAAGTAAGCGGGCGGGCAGGTCAATCCGTAAACCTGGTTGGGTTCAGGCAAGAGGAGGGTGGGTCAGCCGATTGGCCGGTCAATCATTCGGTCATTCAGACAGCGGCCTCTGGACTACGTTTTCAGAATGGGCCTGGGTTGGTCTAAAGTGATGACAAATCTGGTGATTTTGCAAACATTATGAGCCTCAACGTTATGAAATGTCATCTGTCTACGGAGATTTCCCAGTATCTTTCTGTTGCAATCGGGATTTCACAATAATTAACTCAGAAAAAGCAAAAGCAAAGAAAACACTTCCAGATTACTATGGTATAAATACAGCACTACAACATACATAAGAGAGAGATCGACTTAGAATGTCACTTACCTGTTTTATAATGATTTGATCAGCTGTAGTTTAAAAGTATAATGAGAAAATGCTGTTTTCCTCCCCTAAAGACTTATTATGCGGTCTCTGTTGCCATCTTGTGGCAGAACATCAGCCGTTTTTGCTCTGCTCAGTAGGACAGGCTAGTGACTGCCGACACACTGAATCTCTGAAATTATAAACATTTAAAATAGGCACTATCCTTAGAAATAAACTTTATCTAAATGAAATACTTCTATAATTTATGTGATAAATACATATAATATTTGTCATACGTGTCATAAAGTTTAATGCAAGCCAAATCAAATCAATTTACATTGGTCGAGCCCCCATATGTTACACGTGGCTTAAAGATGTAACATTAAAGTAGAAATAAAGTCAAAAATAATATTTATTCTAACCCAAATGAAAAAAACATAATTAAAACATCAGTATCAGTATGTGCAATCAATGCAAGTGAATGGATGTGGCAAGTGTTGTCAGCGCTAGTGTATGGATGCAAAACAAAACATTAAGCCCGAGTTGGAGCACAGCAAATCAAAACAATGCAGTCCTAACAAGGTTTATTTAACTATATATGTTTGAATTCATGCATCAGAAATGTTTTTATTGTTTCAGTTTGAATGAACAGCAACCATGAGCTTTGCATTGCTTATCTAATAACATGTCTTTTTATGTGTGTATGGATGCAGGCAGATTTCGAGCTGCGGATCTTCCAGGTGCGAGGGGAGCATGCGGAGACCGTGTCCCGCCTGGAGAGCATCATCAGCGGGATGCAGCAGCAGCAGGTCAGGGTGTCCGCTGGCTCTTAAAAAGCATTAAAAGATGATAAATCAATTTAGAGAAATTTACGGCCCTTTAGAACTATTATAAAGTCTTAAATTCTGTTTTAAAGAGACCTTATTTTGCATTAAAAAGGTCCCATTTTGATATTAGGGGTCTCCAACAACATGCAAGGTCAAAAAACACTTTCATTGTCTTATAATCTGCATTTATCTTTACCTGATTATCCCAGCGACTCCCATATGATTTGTTCAGCGATTCATTTGTTCCCAAACCCCACCTTAGCGTGAAGCTAATTTGCGCTAATTGGTCCGATGAACCAGTCTGTTGCGATTAATCGACTGCGTTGAGCACGAGACAGACAGAAGTGCCCACCACAGCTACAGTATACAGCCCAATGCAGGAATGCAATAAAGCAATCTAGTTCAACACCAGCATAAGCACGATTCGTATATCATAGTGCGACCTTCCACTGCACACAACGAGCGACAGACCAGAAGTCATTCATTTCCAATGGAGAGCAGCCCGGAAACTGGGTGGAGTTCTGATCATCTCCGTGTGTGGAAACTTTAGATCCGGTTTGAGCTGCGGATCCATTAAAATATTTAAACTTCTGCAACTGTGGATGTGAGGTATTCCAGTATTGTCCAATCAGGTCTGTGTGTGCGAGATGAGAATTATTAGTAGTTTTGTTTGTTATGTCTGTCACTATTTGAATCAGAATGGTGAGCTATTCCTGGGCAGAGCGAAGCCAGAGGAAACTCTGGTGGAGGCTCACAGCGGTCCGGATGTGCAAATCGGTCATCTGACCTGGGTATAGGAGTGAAAGACTAATCGAACCATCTAGTAACTGGTTCCCTCTGAAGTTTCCCTCAGGATAGGTGGCACTGCCATGCAGTTTTATACAGTAAAGTGAATGACTAAATGGGTAAGAAGCCTGGCTCGCTGGCTTTTTTTGTAAACTGAAGCTGGCTTCTGCTGATGAAACTGCAAACTATCTTTGCAGATAGTAATGTAGACATTCCCCATAGCTGAATCTCTATCTGTCAGTGATCATCATCTTCAGTCATGATCAGTCCCGTGATGCCCCGCGTCTCTGCTAGTGTCTGAAGGGAAAGCGCGTTCACATTTTACCAGAACTGGAAGTACATATTTGGTGATGCACCGTATCGACGTCAATGCGATCAAACAAAAGATCCGAACCCAACTCAATTTATTAATTCGACTCTGAGTCGACTATTTCGCTAAAGAATCAATAGTTTTAAACATGCAGTACTTTTAGATTCATCCAGAACCTCAGCTGGATGATTTCATTCACTTAGTGCTGTATTACACACTGCATGAAGATCATTTTCAATAACCCACAATAGGGGCTCTTTAAACTATATTACATTTAGTATCATTTTTGATTATGTAATATATAGTTGTATGCTAAAGTTTACCTGAATTTAATCTGCAAATATTAAGATGCTGTGTAGTTTATGAAATCCATAAAGTTCAGCTAGATTTGAGATCACGCTGCTGTGTTTACTGCAGTAATGAAGGCAACACTGTTATTCCTGCTGTTGTGTAGGCGCCACCTACTGGAAGAGAGTGAATTAGCATTTTTATAAATTGTATGAGGCAGTGGCGCAGTGGGTAGCACGTTCGCCTCACAGCAAGAAGGTCGCTGGTTCGAACCTCGGTTCAGTTGGCGTTTCTGTGTAGAGTTTGCATGTTCTCCCTGCCTTTGTGTAAGTTTCCTCTGGGTGCTCCGGTTTCCCCCACAGTCCAAAGACATGTGGTACAGGTGAATTGGGTAGGCTAAATTGTCCGTAGTGTATGTGTGTGTGTGAATGTTTCCCAGAGATGGGTTGTGACTGTAAGGGCATCCTCTGCGTAAAAAACTTGCAGGATAAGTTGGCGGTTCATTCCGCTGTGGCAACCCCGGATTAATAAAGGAATTAAGCCGACAAGAAAATGAATGAATAAATTGTATAAATGATGTTTCAGTTAGGTGGTGTGCATATTTATCAGTTTTTTGTTATTCTGAGGGCTGTCTAAGGCCCCCTTTACACTAATGCGGTTTCACTTTAAAGCACATAAGTTTTTCTACAGTTACGCCTTCCATCCACACTTCGCCGGAGTTTTTGAGCGCCAAAAACAGAGCGTTTTGGAAACGCTGGAGAGGTCGTTTTCATCCCAAAACGCTGCTGCTCCGTCTCAGTGTGGATGGGGGAAAACTGAGACATCTGAAAACGAAGGCGGGGCTGCAGACATTCTCCTCTCTGATTGGGGCTTTTCCTCAATATTAAGTAGCCTACACACAGTTCAGTGCAGCATCCTGTCCGTGTAAGTTCAGACTTCGCATTGATATGGAAAACAAACTCCCGAGTGTACTTTATAAAGTCATTCACATCACGTTGGCTATGCTGTTTCACTTTCTAACAATAAAATTAAAACATGATGAGGAACTGCCTGTTTTCATTTTGATATTAACAACTAAACAGACATCAAAAATGTTGAGGCGTCGTGTAGCTGCTTAATATGAGCGTCATCTTCATGCATATTTATAACCAAACGGAGCCTATAACATCACTGCCTCCTTTCGTTTTTATTGAAAATACGAAACACACCCTCTCTTTCACTGAATGTCAGTTTTAATAATCAATAATGGCTATTTTTAAAGTATAACGTACAATAAAGAGAAAAAAAAGGCAAGCGATCAGTCAAATGTGCAGAATCTGTGTCCGCGGTTACATTAATTAATATAATAACCTTATACTTGGCTGACACCTTGTACCTGGTCTGGTATTGAATTTCAGTCTTTGACTCTTGTATATTCCCCACAGGTGCAGCACCCGGTGCAGGAGCGCGGCGAGCTGCACGAGGTGTGTGTGTCCACTGAAGACGACCTGCCTCCCAGAAGCTTCCGCAATGTGTGTGTTCAGACTGACCGCGAGACCTTCATCAAAACCCCTGAGGGTGAAGAACCCAGACCAGCTCTGAACTCCAGCGCCAGCCTGCCCAAAAAACTCAACCTGGACTCCATCAGCATGAGTCTGGGTGTAGCTCTGCCCACTCCACCTCCTCTCCCTGGTAGCTCCGCCCCTCCTCCGCCGCCTTTACCTGGGGTTGCACATGCTCCGCCCCCACCTCCACCTCTTCCCGGAGCTCCACCTCCTCCACCTCTTCCCGGTAGCTCTGTCCCGCCTCCTCCACCTTTACCTGGGGTTGCACATGCTCCGCCCCCACCTCCACCCCTTCCCGGAGCTCCACCTCCTCCGCCACCCCCACCGGGTCTTCCCGGAGCTCCGCCTCCTCCTCCACCCCTACCTGGTTTTCCAGGAGCTCCGCCTCCTCCTCCACCCCCACCGGGCCTACCAGGAGCTCCGCCCCCTCCTCCAGGTCTCCCAGGAGCTCCACCCCCTCCCCCTCCTGCTTTCGGTGGTTTTGGATTCGGACAGGTGGCAGAGAAAGCTCCTCGTAAACCCGCTGTGGAGCCAGCCTGTCCCATGAAGCCGCTGTACTGGAACCGCATTCAGATTCAGGACAACAAGTAAGTCCTTCATTTTCAAAACAATCATTTACAATTCATATTAGCTCAGTTAAATGGACTACCTGTTGCCCAAAATGATCACTTTTCTCACCCTCATGTCATTCCAAAGCTGTTTGCCTTTTGCTTTTTACTCACGTGGGCCATATAATAAGATATTTAATATTTTAAATGATGCTGCTTAAAAGATTTCGGGCCCTATCCTACACATGGTGCGATGCAGTGCAGACATGATGCAAGTTTTTTTTTTTTGTTATTTGACATACATACTAAGGGTGTCACGATCCTCCAAATTCTCGATTCGATTACATTTTCGATTCTAAAGGCACGATTCGATTCGATTTTCAATTATGAATAATTAATTAATTAGTGACCAATTAATAATTTGTAGCCTACCGTTTAAACTACCTGACCTGGATGGTCTTTGTTTTACCCATAAACAAATCATACAGTAAATGAATAAAGGCAAGATACACACATAATTACCACCTGTCAATCACTTTTTCTGCGGGACTCGTGAATAGGCAGTGATCTGTGTCGTTATAATGGCGTCGGTAAAAAAAGACGCACAACCAACAGGAACCAGCCAACAGTATCTGAGGTGTTCGCTAAAATGACTAAGTACAAGTGAGTGAAAGATTGAACCTGGACCTGCTGTCTCGAGCGCATGGCTGTGTGTGCGTCTGTGTGGTCACGTGATGTGCATTTTCAGAGGTAGAGAGGAAGGAGGGCTGCTCAGAAATGCTACACGCCACTGTGGATGTCAAATCGTTGTCGTTCTAAAATGCCATTTAAAAACAAAGACAGTGTAAACAGGGTCTGAGTGTGTACTTTTCGCCAGCGGATTTGCAACGTGGGCGGGTGGAGGATCGCGATGCCGGTGTTGTCTATTGGAGGAACCGTACGTAATACGTACATAGCAGAGCTGTGTGTAAACTGTGTTTTTTTTTGTCGACAACACGAACGTTGTCAACATAACTCACTGGAAATCCAAAATGCTTCCACACCGCCGACTTCATTGAAAGAGGAGAGGGTTTAAGCTCTGTCGATGGGTCTCCTGCTTCTGCAGTTTAACAAGCACTTCAACAAGCCTGTTTTTTTCCCGCTTGGCAAGCCAAGCTGACGTGACATGGGGGCGTGGCAGCATCGACGATTCTATTTTTTGATTCGATAATCGAAATTGAGCATAAATTTCGATCGATTTCAATTAAAAATTGAAATCGTGACACCCCTAATACATACATGTTGCTTATTATGCACACAGGGATGCACAGCAGCACACTAAACATCTCAATTAAAATGTAAAATATTGTTATTGTTTACATAAATATAAAAACGCTACACCCTCTACATCTGCTTTAGCTCAGAGGGCTCTGGTGAATCTGTCTGGTTCTGTAGATGTGTTCAGTGTTTCCTCTTCCCTCCATGTGCATAGTGAATCTGACATACCGCAACTGCAACTTAGATTGTTGAAATAGAGCCTTTTGAGTGACTTAGAGTTGGCTATAAACAGTGTATATAAAAAAGAAAATCAAACACGGAGAGTCTAAAAACCCTTTTGTTTTAGGGACTACTTTCTTCCGCCATTCATTCACATCTGCAGCTGACATCAGAACAGCAGAAGCCGTTACTCATTCACTAACATCACTGTAGAGCTAGTGTTTGAATGATTCTCTAGCGTAATGTCTGAGGTGATGACAAAACAGCTGATTTTGCTCACATTTTAAGATTATACGGCTGAACTTGACATGAATACCCTCCGTCCACAGAGATATCTTCTTACAGTGTTACAGTCTACAGTATTTCTCTGTTGCAATCGGGATATCACAATAATTAACCCTGAAAAAAGCAACGCAATCACTACCAGACTGCTGTTGTGTTTAAGGAGGGGGTGTTCTACATGAGGTCTCTGAATAACACTGTTGAGAACCGGGTTAGGAAAGTAGCTGTATTAAAAAAGGCACTGTCCTTATAAATAAACTGCACAGTTGCAATCTATACAAGAGAGAGAGATCGACTCATATCACTAACCAGCTTATTAATGATTTGATCAGCTGTAGTTACAAAACACACAGTTTTAATCTTCTAAGAAGGGCTTATTATGTGGTCCTGCTGCAATCTTGTGGATAGGCTAATAATCGCTGACGCGCTGTCTCTCAGAAATGATAAATATTTAAAAATAGAAACTATCCTTTTAAATAAACTGCATAATTGCAATCTAAACAACTACATTCTTGACTAAATAAGCCTGTTGTCTGTTACCTGCAATATTTGTAGAGCTGTGGTGAGTTTATTGATCTGCTGTCACTCTATGTGGGCGGAGTACTACACGAAGGTGAAAAGGCTGTACGAGTGCTGTTGCAGAATATCACACTGCTATCAGCCAATCAGGTTCGAGAACCAGACAGAACTGTTGTATAAATATATATATACAGTAGGTTTAAACGTCTGCTAGACATGCCTTAAAGAACTGATAGCCCCATTTTAAAGGACTGATAGCTCCGCCCTAAACGGTTGATAGCCCCACCCCCTAAACGGTTGATAGCCCCACCCCAAAGGACTGAAAGCTCCACCATAAAGGCATTTCATGTCACCAGAAGTGAAGTCGTGTAATTTTCACTCTATAGACAATAAAGACAGTGGGGCCATTCTTCATCAGTGGAAACCTCAAGGCCACTGGATATTTGACATTGCTTCAAGATGGAGGTCTGCATTGGGACCCGACCAGATTTCTGCGGCGCGGGAATAAATTTCCGAATGAATCACGGGAGCGTTCGGTAACGGGTTTAATTTGGGACGGGAGCGGGCTGTCTAGCAATATCGCGCATAATGCTATGCGAATGAGAGAGAGAGAGCATTGCCTGTGTGTGTGCTTGGTGCTTGTGTGTGTGTATGTTAGTGTGCGCGCGCAAATGAGAGAGAGAGAGAGCTTTGCCTGTGTGTCTGCTTGGTGCTTGTGTGTGTGTATGTTAGTGTGCGCGCGCAAATGAGAGAGAGAGAGAGCTTTGCCTGTGTATGTGCTTGGTGCTTGTGTGTGTGTTAGTGTGCGCGCGCGAATGAGAGAGAGAGAGAGCTTTGTCTGTGTGTCTGCTTGGTGCTTGTGTGTGTGTTAGTGTGCGCGCGCGTGTATGAGAGAGAGAGAGAGAGCTTTGTCTGTGTGTGTGTGCTTGGTGCTTGTGTGTGTGTTAGTGTGCGTGCGCGTGTATGAGAGAGAGAGAGAGAGAGCTTTGTCTGTGTGTCTGCTTGGTGCTTGTGTGTGTGTTAGTGCGCGCGCGCGTGTATGAGAGAGAGAGAGAGAGAGCTTTGTCTGTGTGTGTGTGCTTGGTGCTGTGTGTGTGTGTGTGTTTATACAGACAGCTTGGCTGTCTGGACTGTATAGCTGAGTGGTTTTCGGTTTTGTTCTCCCCCGCTCTTTAGCGGGATCGGGCGCGGCGGGCAGAAAACGGGGCGGGTCGGGCAGCGGGACAACAAATTCTTAATATAAGCGGGAGCGGTCGGGTTCGGGCTAAAACCTGGCGGGTGCGGGCGGGAGCGGGATTCAAAATTTAGTCCCGGGCAGATCTCTACTTCAAGATGATGTGTTTCCCTCTTTATGCACTGAAGCCGGCACGCTCCCTGAGTTTCTCCAGCAAGATGGTGCACCACCACATTGTGGGTGTCAGGTCTGAGCATTCCTAGATCAACAGTTTCCTGAAAAGTGGATTGGTCGTCGTGGGCCAGTTGAATGGCCCCCAAGGTCTCCCGATCTGACCCCCTTAGACCATCTTTGGGGTCATCTGAAGGCAATTGTCTGTGGTGTGAAGACACAAGATATGCAGCACCTGAAACTACGGATACTGGAAGCCTGTGCTGGCATTTCTCCTGCGGTGTTGCTATCAGTGTGTGAAGAGCAGGAGAAGAGGGCTGCATTGATGATCCAACACAACGGGCAGCACATTGAACACATTTTAGAAGTGGTCAGAAACTTGTAAATAACTCATCAAAGAGTAAAGTTAGGTTAAAACCACCCATATTGAAAAGTTTGCCCCCTCACATATACTAATGTGCCACAAACAGGACGCTAATATCATCAACCATTCTCATTTTATTAAGGTGCATCCATATAAATGGCCCGCCCTGTACATTAGATTAGTCAGTACTAAAAGAACTGGAACTAATCTAACAAAACAACTGAAGACCACAGTCCAAAATTACTACACACAATTGAATATGTTAAATAGATATGTTAATAAGCAGGAAAATCAAGATTAACATTATAAAAAAAAGGTTTTTGCAATAACTCAGTGTATTTGTATTTCTAAAGATGTTTGGTGACCAGACTCTTATTTTAATGCATATGACTGTTTAATGAAACCCTAAATGCACCCAAGTATATTGTATAGAAATGAATAACAATATTAATTTTCAAAAGGGGAACAGTTCTCGTTTATGCTGAGCGCTGCATATGAAAGTCAGATATATTATCTGAACTCTGTTGTCTTTCTTTAAATAGAAGCTCGGTGGGGAGGAGGCTGCTGGGATACGTACTGTATCACCTTATCATGCTGTATTGTCTGAAATAAGTTTTTCCTTGAGGATAAAGAAGTGTAAACTCAGATAGTGAAGCAGTTTTAGGACTGTTTGTGTTGCTCGTGTTTCTTAGCAATGACAGAAAGCAAACAGATTCATGCACAGTTACGACACTGCAGGCTGAGAGAATCAGTCATACAGGAAACACGGATAAAAATACTGCAGAAATTACTTTTCTTAGGTTTTTTCTCTTTTGCTTTCGGTCCGAATATCAAAAATTTCTTAAATCAAGAAGCATTTTCTAGACGAGCACAATGTAACGAAGTGGCTGACACAGAGGGATCCATTTGCAGTATTTTTATTAAACACAGTTTAATAAACAATAGCACACAGATGTTGTGCGTGCGCAAACTCGCATCAAACACAGTATATGTAGTCGCTTGGCTGGCGGCAGGTAAACACAGGATGAGTATGCAGGCATGGGTCAGAGGCAGGCGGCTAGTATCAAAGACAGTAATCAGGCTAGAGTTCAAAGGCAGGTGGCTAGGATCAAAGTCAGGATTCAGGCTGAAGTATAAGGCAGGCGGCAGGCAAGACTTGGTCAATAAACGAAGCAGGATCACAACAGGAAGGCAGATAAGGATGAGAACGCTCAGTAGTGTTAGCCGGGGCAAAACAAGACTTCGCACTGAAGCAGCGTGTGAGTGCTGCTTATATGTGTGTGGAGTGTGATTGCTGGATGCGTGTCAGGTGTGTCTGCAATCAGTGTACATGGATGACGTAATGTTAATAGTCTGGTAATGATGACCTCTGCTGGCCAGCGAGGGGAATGACCGAGTCGGTGACACACAACATATTGTCTTGTTTTTTTAAATAATGAGTCAAAATTATGTGAGTTTTTCCTCTAAACAAGCTAAATAATCTTTTTTTCCTTCTTCTGACATAAGATTATTTTGCTTACACCATTGTATCCCATTAGTTAAAACAAATATAAAAAAGATGAGGTACTGGTTGTTTTGCCTGATAAAAGGGTTATTTTCAGAAATGTTTCGCTCTTTTACAACTTTATTTCTCACCATGATATGTGAGAGCGCTGGACAACAGAGTTGAGGGATGAGGCATTTAGGGAACCCAGAGTTGTGGTCAATAAACAGGCAAATGGTAAATACAGGCAGAAAACAATGTAAACAAACAGAACAAAGCAAGGGTCAAATACGGCAAGGCAAGGGAAACGCATCGTAATGTTCACAATACAGTATAACAAGACTCAGCAACTGGTGTGTGTGTGTCTGTGCTGCTTTTAAAGTCTATGTAATCAGTTCTGAGCAGCTTTAGCTGTGTGTGTTAGCCGGAACAGGTGTGAGTGTGTGGTGCATGACAGGATTTGTAGTCCATATGGTGACAGATTTGAAGTTCTGAGTCATTCCCAGCGATCTACAAGCCTGGATCGCTGGTGATTGTGACATATTTATTATATTGTTTTTTTTATATTAGGGTGATGCGGTGGCGCAGTATGTAGTAGCAAGAAGGTAGCTAGTTCAAGCCTCGGCTGGGTCAGTTGGCATTTCTGTGTGGAGTTTGCATATTCTCTCCGTGTTGGCGTGGGTTTCCTCCTGGTGCTCCGGTTTCCCCCACAGTCCAAGCACATGCCGTATAGGGGAATTGGTCCATAGTGTATGTGTGGGAATGAGTGTGTATGGATTTTTCCCAGTGATGGGTTGCAGCTGGAAGGGCATCTGCTGTGTAAAACATATGCTGGATAAGTTGGTGGTTCATTCCGCTGTGGCAACCCCAGATTAATAAAGAGTTGATCCTAAAAAGAAAATGAGTGAATGAATGAATAATTATTACTTAATTGTTCAACAGGGTGTCCGCGGGGTAGTAAAGTGTTGTAAATGAAGTTAGCCAGAATTAAGGGCTTTAAAAAGTATTAAAAAGTAATAAACGTCATCTGACGAGGTGTTACATTTTCCAGCCCAATGTTTTGAGTTAAGTGCAGACCTTTATTCCAAATTTTGCCTGGATTTATTTATATGTTGAGAGTAGGATCTGAGCGATATCATGTGAGGTGGTGTTCGTTCACGTGCGCACTGAAACAAACTGGGTACCGGCTCGCTTACTGCCAAACATAAAGGCGAGCTCACTTTCGTTCTTTAACTAAATTAAAATATGGGAAAATGCACGTTTTCAGACCTCTGGCTGGAGAACTCAAGATTTAAAGACTGGTTTAGGCCTGTAGTTGGCAGCAGCCGTGAGGCTTATTGCTACGTCTGCAAGAAGACGATTAATATGACCTCACACGCATCACGCAGTGCCTGTGATTATGACTCTTTTATCAATCATTTTTTTCCGCAATTGACAGCAAGAACAAACATAGTAGTGTTGTCTGATTGACAAGCAGCACCTAATTATGTTCAAAAGAATTTTAAATGCCAAATGGGATGAATTTATACCCCATTTCAAAAGGAAAACAATCTACACAGCAATAAGTGCAGTGTGTGGGTGAGAGGGGGCAGTGTTTCAATGGGATCTGGTTGTGTTGCCAGTAACTGCCAGTGTTGCTGTATTGTTACCAATTATGACAGTTAAAGTAACTAGGTTGATATTTTTAAAAATTAGTCTAGTATTTTGGACATTTTTTGTGCGTTTGGGCGGGTTTTGGACAGCTTTTTACGGAATCCTGGAAGGGACGTGGTGGAGGAGAAAAAAATTGGCTGGGTGAAAAAAAAAAAATGGGTGAAAGAAAAAAATGGGTGGGAGGAAAATATATATTTCTAAGTTTTTGCGTTCCCTCGCAAAGTTTTGCGTTATCTAGCAAAGATGTTTTGCGTTCTCTTGCAAAACTGTTTCTCCACAAACACTTCCTGTTCACTTCACTTATGTAAACCCTCCCGTTTTTGCAGAAATTCTCCCATATTTTACCATTCTGCCCCACTCCCTTTACATTAAATCTGTGCGTCGATCGTCGCCTTTCACTTTGCAACCTCTGAACCAGCGAATGCATGTATAAGCGCTGACTGACAGACGCGCTCCGTACAATAAACTCACTTGTTTGATAACAGAAGTGTCCCTTTAAATGGCTCGTACAGAAGCTGGTCTGGAATCAGTTTATTGTATGGAGCGCGTCTGTCAGTCAGCGCTTATACATGCATTCACTGGTTCAGAGGTAGCATATGAAAGGCAATGATCGACGCACAGTAATGTAAAGAAAGAGGGGTAGAATGGTAAAATACGGGAGAATTTCGGCAAAAACGGGAGGGTTAACGTGAGTGAAGTGAACAGGAAGTGTTTGTGCGAGATAACGCAAAAACTTAGAAATATATATTTTCCTCCCACCCATTTTTTTCTTTCACCCATTTTTTTTTTTTCACCCAGCCATTTTTTTTCTCCTCCACTACGTCCCTTCCGGGGTTTCGTAGCTTTTGGGCTATCAACGAGCCCCTAAATCTGGAAACACTGGTGGTAGTTTGGTAACAGAGCCACGATGTCAACACAGAATCTATCGGCACAGCTACTATGAGTGTATATTCTATGTATATACACACATACCTTCTATGTGTTATTTTATTAGACAGGAATCCAGAGGTGTAAGATACCTTACTGTAAAAATTACTCCATTACAAGTTACACCAATTCCAGTAAGCGTGTGTTTCCTCCGGGTGCTCCGGTTTCCCCCACAGTCCAAAGACATGCAGTACAGGTGAATTGGGTAGGCTAAATTGTCCGTAGTGTATGAGTGTGTGTGAATGTTTCCCGGAGATGGGTTGCGGCTGGAAGATCGTCCACTGTGTAAAAACTTGCTGGATAAGTTGGCGGTTCATTCCGCTGTGGCGACCCCGGATTAATAAAGGGACTAAGCTGACAAGAAAATGAATGAATAGTGAATGCAAATATACAAATTGGCATGTGTATGTGCAGGTATATTACTATATACAGCGTTATATGTGCAGCTGTTATGTGCAAATTGGCATGTAAAGTGTGTTGTTAAATAAGTGTATATGTGTATGAAAGTGTACGGCAAGTAGTGATGTTGGTTCCACAGTTATCATCATCTTGTGTTGGTGAGATGGATTGCCTGAGGGAAGAAACTGTTTCTGTGTGGGCTGTTCTGGTGCGCAGTGCTCTGTAGCGTCGACCAGAGGGTAACAGCTCAAAGAGGCAGTGTGCTGGGTGTGAGGGGTCCAGAGTGATTTTGGCTGCCCTTCTGCTCGCTCTGGATAAGTGGAGTTCTTGTAGAGTAGGGAGGGTTGTGCCAGTGATTCCCTCAGCAGTCCGAACTATTCGACGTAGTCATCGAAGGTCAGATTTGGTAGCTGAGCTAAACCAGACAGTTATTGATGACTGATTTAATGCTGGAGGTGTAGAGCAGTTTGGGAGGTTGCACTTCCTCAGCTGATGAAGAAATTACAGCCTTTGTTGAATGCTAAATGAGCGTTTAACAAGCATTAAGTTTGCCGTGCTATCTGACCTATCTACAGCATTTCATGAGTGTGTGTGTGTGTGTGTGTGTTTTACAGTAATAATACACTCTGGAGTTCACTGGAAGAGCCTGATATCATAAACACCACAGAGTTTGAGGAGCTGTTCTCCAAAGCAAACCTTCAGGCCAAGAAAAAGCCGCTGTCGGACACGTACGAGAAGAAAAACAAAGCCAAAAAGGTACGTCACACACACATCTCATCATCAAACACAATGCACTGCTCAGATAAATGATCAGAATAGTGCTGTTTAATCATTAATCTTGACCAATAATAGAAATAAACACTTTTAAACGTGTAGATACATATGCAAATCTCTGTTTTTAATATATTTTACAATCCTCCATCAACTGTTGGGCAGGGTCAGATCAGATCAGATGGACGTGTGTGTGTGTGTGTGTGTGTGTGTGTGTGTTAGCTGCTGTTGTGACAGTAATGACTGAAAGTGCAGGTCAGCACTGGTGTGGCGTCCAAGAAGTTAAAAATTCAGTCTGGACCAAAACCAGTCCAGACACACACACTGATCAATCAGAAGGGGCTCCACATCACTGTGTGTGTGTGTGTGTGTGTGAGAGAGAGAGAGAGAGAGAACGTATTTATGTGACAGTACGTGTGTGAGAGAGATTGTGTGTGTGGCTGTGTTAGTTTTTTAATATGTATGAGAGAGTTTGTGTGTATGATGTTTGTGTACGACTGATTGCGTGTGTGAGTTTGTGTGTATGATGTTTGTGTACGACTGATTGCGTGTGTGAGTTTGTGTGTATGATGTTTGTGTACGACTGATTGTGTGTGTGAGTTTGTGTGTATGATGTTTGTGTACGACTGATTGCGTGTGTGAGTTTGTGTGTATGATGTTTGTGTACGACTGATTGCGTGTGTGAGTTTGTGTGTATGATGTTTGTGTACGACTGATTGCGTGTGTGAGTTTGTGTGTATGATGTTTGTGTACGACTGATTGCGTGTGTGAGTTTGTGTGTATGATGTTTGTGTACGACTGATTGCGTGTGTGAGTTTGTGTGTATGATGTTTGTGTACGACTGATTGTGTGTGTGAGTTTGTGTGTATGATGTTTGTGTACGACTGATTGCGTGTGTGAGTTTGTGTGTATGATGTTTGTGTACGACTGATTGCGTGTGTGAGTTTGTGTGTATGATGTTTGTGTACGACTGATTGCGTGTGTGAGTTTGTGTGTATGATGTTTGTGTACGACTGATTGCGTGTGTGAGTTTGTGTGTATGATGTTTGTGTACGACTGATTGTGTGTGTGAGTTTGTGTGTTAGTGCATTTAGTGTGTGTTTGTTTGAGTGTGCGTGTGATTTTACGCATGTGTGTGTATCTGTGTGACTGGGTGTGAGAGTGTATGAGAGAGTTTGTGTGTGTAAGACAACTGTAAGTGTATGTGTGTTCACTGTGTGTTCGTGTGTGTGTATGTCTGAGCATTTGTGACTGTGTGTTCATTGTGTGTGTTTGTTTGTGTGAATGTGTCCGAGTGCCTTTGTGTTTGTACTGTATGTGTGTATGTGTTCAGTGTGTTTGCATTAATAAGTGTGTGTGTGTGTTCAGTGCGTGCCCTTCTTGTAGGTCAATCATTAGTAAGTCACCGTTGTTAGTAGAGTCGTCCAGTTTTTAGTATGTCCTCAGTGTGATCTTGACTTATTTGAAATTCTTCAATGCGGCGCTGCAAGAATTTTGTCAGATAACCTATTCCCAACTCAAATTACTCGGGTAAGATTCGAACTCGGGTCGGTGGCGTCGTAACGCATCGTGCTGACCACTGGACCACTATGTCACTGTTACTCTTTTCACCACAGTATTACTTTCTATTGATGGCTTAATCTTTTTCTCCCCTTTGTGGATTTTTTATCTTGTTATGTCAGATGTATTAATGTAGTGAATCATCTGATCTTCATTGAGCAGGTGTAATATTCGTTAATATTAATTATTCGAATTCTTATATTCACTAAGGTGCCGCTGTTTAAGGGTCGAATGATAGTTACGTCATCATTAACCTGCAGGCTGCATTTTGCTCTAGGGGCAGCGAGAAAATCAATAAAAAGAGCAGAGCTGCAGCAAAATAATCAATAAAAGAGTGAGGCTATGGTCAAATACATAAATAAACCAAAAAAGTGTGACTGCTGAGAGTGCAAGCAGCTAGGGACACCAAAAAATGGACCGGCCCACCGGGAATTCTTCCGGTCCTCCCGATCAGCCAATCCTGGCCTGCATAACACAACATACCACAACACAACACAACACAACAAAACACATATTGAAACATACAGTAACATAACATGACATCATAAAACATAACATAACCCATAACACAACACAACACATAACATAACACTTATCGAAACATACTGTAACATAACATAACATCATAAACCATAACATAACCCATAACACAACACAACACATAACACAACACTTATCGAAACATACTGTAACATAACATAACATCATAAACCATAACATAACACACGATAGCATAACTCATATCGAAACATACAGTAACATAACAGAACATCATAAAACATAACACAACACAATACAACACAACACATAACACAACATAACACATATCGAAACATACAATAACATAACTTTAAAAAACATAACACAACACAACAACTATCGAATCATACAGTAACATAACATAACATCATAAAACATAACACAACACATAACACAACACATAACACAACACGACACAATACAACACAACACAACACATAACACAACATAACACTTGTCGAAACATACAATAACATAACATCATAAAACATAACATAACACATAACACAACACATATCGAAACATACAGTAACACAACATAACACATAACACAACACAACACATATCGAAACATACAGTAACACAACATAACACATATCGAAACACACAGTAACAAAACATAACAACATAAAACATAACATAACACAACACATAACACAACACAATACAACACAACACATAACACAACACAACACAACACAATACAACACAACATATAACACAACATAACACTTGTCGAAACATACAATAACATAACATCATAAAACATAACATAACACACAACACAACACATAACACAGCACAACACAACATAACACATATCGAAACATACAGTAACATAACAACATTGTAAAACATGACACAACACATAACATAACACAACACAATACAACACATAACACAACACAACCCAACATAACACATATCGAAACATACTGTAACATAACATAACATTATATAAAATAACACAACACATAACATAACACAACACAATACAACACATAACACAACACAACCCAACATAACACATATCGAAACATACTGTAACATAACATAACATTATAAAACATAACATAACACATAACATAACACAACACAATACAACACATAACACAACACAACCCAACACAACATAACACATATCGAAACATACAGTAACATAACATCATAAAACATAACATAACACATAACACAACACAACATAACACATATCAAAACATACAATAACATAACATCATAAAACATAACACAACACAATACAACACAAAACATAACACAACACATAACATGACACAACACAATACAACACAAAACATAACACAACACATAACATGACACAACACAATACAACACAACACATAACACAACATAACATAACCCATATCATAAAGTAACATAACATAACATAACACAAAACATACAATAACACAACACAACATATCACACAACATAACACATAACATACAGTAACATAACATAACACATAAAATAGAGTAACAACATAACATACACCTGACCAACATTGACAACACACATAGTGTTGCTTTACATCTGTCGCTATTGGGACGCACAGCTGTCTGTAGCTCCGCCCTCTTCTGAAAACACCACAATCTCATTTGCATTTAAAGCAACAGTCACCAAAACGCTACAATTAGGATCAAAGCCTGAAAGGGTCAGTTTCAGAGAGCTGGAGAACATTATCAGTGTGCTATTCTCAGCTCAAACACACACACACACACACACACACACACACTCTCTAGACACAGCAGATACGCATTTACGTCTTGTGAAAGGGGCAGAATATGTAGGTCTTCTTTTTAAAAGATTTTCATACGTGCAAAAAGATGAATAGGTGCTGGAACTCTCTCGCTCTCGTCCTGGCAGAAGGATGCAATTTCTGAAAGACTGAATAAACACAGGCGACACATTCACAGCTCCGTCATTTCTGCATGTTTACACTTTGTGAATCACCGTTCTGAGAAACTGAGCTCCAGGAACAGGAACAATGTCCTGACGGTGCACGTTTGCAGATCTGACGGGCCGACAGCGAGAGCTGGGTGTGTGTCGGGACATGATCAATAACTGATCAATATTGATCAATACTGTCTCATGTGTGGCGTCTCGCCTCTGAGCTCAGAGTGATGACAGAGCAGACGGTGTGTGTTCACATGTGCAGATAATGCTGTTCTTACTCAGAGCTTTGGTCCTGTTTCTAGTACAAATATCCAAAAGGTCTTTAATCAAGAAGCATTTTCTAGAAGAGCCAAAAAATGTGTTTTGTTTTCAGAATTAATGAGTCAAAATTTAGAGAGTTTTTAATTAAAACAAGCAAAATGGGGTACGAAAAATAATGCTATTCTAAAGCAAATACAGGATTATTTCTCTTCCCCCATTAGCAGATTATTTTGTTTGTTTTTAAGCATGTGAATTTAAGCATGTGTGTATTAATTTTTATGTTCTAATAATACCTAAATAATTATGAATGAAAATCTGGATTATTTACTAATTAGTTCCTAACTTTTTAGAAGTTCACTTTATTAGGTACACCTTACTAGTACCGGGTTGGAGCCCTTTTGCTTTCAGATCTGCCTTAATCCTTCATGGCAGAGATTCATCAAGTTACAGGAAATATTCCTCAGAGATTTTGCTCCATATTGTCATGATAGCATCACACAGTTGCTGCAGATTTGTCGGCTGCACATCCATGATGCCAATCTCCCGTTCCACCACATCCCAAAGCTGCTCTATTGGATTGAGCTCTGGTGACTGTGGAGGCCATTTGAGTACAGTGAACTCATCGTCATGTTCAAGAAACCAGTCTGAGATGATTGAGCTTTATGACATGCTGCGTTATCCTGCTGGAAGTAGCCATCAGAAGATGGAGACACTGTGCTCATAAAGGGATGGACATGGTCAGCAGCAATACTCAGGTAGGCTGTGGCGTTGATGCTCAATTGGTACTAATGGACCCAAAGAAAATCTCCCCCACACCATTACACCACCACCACCAGCCTGAACCGCTGATACAAGGCAGGATGATCCATGCTTTCATGATGTTGAGGCCAAATTGTGAGCCGAGCATCCGAATGTGTCAGCAGAAATGGAGACTCATCAGAGCAGCAACGTTTCTCCAATCTTCTATTGTCCAGTTTTGGTGAGTCTGTGTGAATTGTAGCCTCAGTTTCCTGTTCTTAGCTGACAGGAGCGGCACCCGGTGTGCTCTTCTGCTGCTGTAGCCCATCCGCCTCAAGGTTGGACGTGTTGTGTGTTCAGAGATGCTCTTCTGCAGAGCTCGGTTGTAACGAGTGCTTATTTGAGTTACTGTTGCTGGAACCAGTCTGGCCATTCTCCTCTGGCATCAACAAGGCATTTGCGCCCACAGCACTGCCGCTCACTTCATATTTCCTCTGTTTCTCTGTAAAGCCTAGAGACGGTTGTGCGTGAAAATCCCAGTAGATCAGCAGTTTCTGAAATACTCAGAGCAGCCCGTCTGGCAGCAACAACCATGCCATGTTCAAAATCTCCTAAATCCCCTTTCTTCCTCATTCTGATGCTCGCTCTGAACTGCAGCAGATCCTCTTGACCTACATGCCTAAATGCAGTGAGCTGCTGCCATGTGATTGGCTGATTAGACATTTGCATTAACGAGCAGTTGGTCAGGTGTACCTAATAAAGTGGCCGAGTGTTTTGCCTGAAAATGATATATATTATTATTATTATTAATATATTTATGTATTTATATAATTTGTATCATAAACACTTATATTATTTCAAAATATAAACAAACATTTTCTCAAATATACCGTATGCATGTGTGTGTTATGAATACATAATATAAACAGTACACACACATATTATGTCAAAACAAACGTTTATTTTGGATGCGATTAATCTTTGCCTAGTACTATTTTTAATATACTATTATAACAATTATTGTTATTATTATTATTATAAATTTAAAAGAATGTTTAAGCCTCCAGGTCAGAGTCTGGTGAGGAAATCTGTGAGTGTTTGGAAAAGTGTGTGTGTGTGTGTGTGTGTGTGTGTGTGTGTGTGTGTGTGTGTGTGTGTGTGTGTTTTGATCTGTGCACACATTATGGAAATGACATGCTTGTGTGTGTTT
The DNA here is from genome assembly GCF_049306965.1 of Danio rerio. NCBI lineage: Eukaryota > Metazoa > Chordata > Actinopteri > Cypriniformes > Danionidae > Danio > Danio rerio. The sequence continues at coordinate 1,270,966 of NC_133192.1, forward strand.
GTGTGGTGTGTTTGTGCCGGACACATGTAGATAATATGGGAATTGCGCTCTTCAAAGTGTGTGGAAAGTCATCTATCAGCAGCGCGGCTCTCCCAAAAACACAATCAGTGGAGAATGAGTGCCGGGTCAAACACGCCGGATAATTCATGTCATGTGTAGAAACGCATCCGCTGCCTGAACCGCTGGCGCCTTTTTCTACTTACCATTATCATATCAAAGCGCAGTGCGGATGACATTTACATGTACATTTACTCATTTAGCAGATGTTTTTATCCAAAGCGACTCACACTGCAAAGTGAGTCGCTTCTTTCCTGTCCTCTCTGCTGCTGCTGCTGTGTTCTGGTGTGTCTCTGGTCTCCTGACGTCTCTGTAGCTCTATAAAGTATGTAAACATCACACAGGCAGATGAATCATTATTAATTTGCAGCGTGAACTGTAATAATGCTTCTTAAACAAACTGACGTTTTTATAGTTTTTACCTTGGAGCCTTTAGCGCTGCGTGTCCTTTGTTCATCTGTTCTGGGAAACGCTTAACTTCTGACCGTACGTTCACAGAATTGAGGCACTTTTGTGTTGGAAATTCCAGAAATCAGACTTCACCTCATGGAACAATGCAATAATAATGTTTAATGTGGTGGCTACTTGGTGTACTTTAAAAATGGGATTTGTTTATAATTGTTGAGTTGTCCAATGCGTTTAGTAGCTTTCCAAGACAGCAGCAGGTACTCAGAGAATGTTCTTAAATAAACTTTCCATCATTTTCCATTTCTATTTCTACTATTAGCAAAGTTCAGGATGTGTGAATCATTCCTGACTAACACACAGATTTTAGAGATGACTAATCTGACAATGTTTGAACATTTAAAACAGCCAGCACTGATGTATTAGCAAAAATGTGGCGTCTTTCATTTAACTTAATTTCTCATATTTGACTCATTCTAGAATAACAGGCACAGTTCAAACATTTTTCCTTTATTTTACTTAAACTGGAATAATATAAAAGCAAATGTGTAATTTACAGTAACCTAAATCCATCATTAATGTACAATAATGTACAATAATAATGTACAAAAATGCTTAAATATGACAGGGAACATCTGTTACTAATTGTTTTGTTATTGTTCAAATAATAGTTATTTTTTAAATGACGATAACAGAGTTGACAATAGCAGAGTTGTTGGTAGCAGAATTGACAGTAACAGAGTTGAAAGTAACAGAGATGACGATAATAGAGTTGATGGTAGCAAAATTGGCAGTAACAGAGTTGACAATAATAGAGTTGATGATAACAGAGTTGACGATAACAGAATTGATAGTAACAGAGTTGACGATAGCAGAGTTGATGATAACAGAGTTGACGATAACAGAGTTGACGATAACAGAATTGATTGTAACAGAGTTGACGATAGCAGAGTTGATGATAACAGAGTTGACGATAACAGAGTTGACGATAACAGAATTGATTGTAACAGAGTTGACGATAACAGAGTTGACGATAACAAAGTAGACAGTAACAGAGTTGATAGTAAGAGTTGACCATAACAGAGTTGATAGTATCAGAGTTGACGATAATAGAGTTGACGGTAAAAGTTGATAGTATCAGAGTTGATGATGATAGAGTGACCATAACAGAGTTGACTATATCAGAGTTGACGATAACAGAGTTGATGATAACAGAATTGATAGTAACAGAGTTGACGATAACAAAGTAGACAGTAACGGAGTTGATAGTAAGAGTTGACGATAACAGAGTTAATGGTTGCAGAGATGGCAGTAACAGGGTTGACCATAACAGAGTTGATAGTATCAGAGTTGACGATAATAGAATTGGCGGTAACAGTTGATAGTATCAGAGTTGATGATGATAGAGTGACCATAACAGAGTTGATGATAACAAAGTAGACAGTTACAGAGTTGACAATAACAGAGTTGACCATAACAGAGTTGATAGTATCAGAGTTGATGATAGTAGAGTTGACGATAATAGAGTTGAAGATAGCAGAGTTGATAGTAAGATTTGACAATAACAGTTGACGATAACAGAGTTAATGGTAGCAGAACTGGCAGTAACAGAGTTGACTACAACAGAGTTGACGATAACAGAGTTGATAGTAACAGACTTGACTATAACAGAGTTGACGATGATAGAGTTGACTAACAGAGTTGATGATTACAGAGTTGTTGATAGCAGAATTGACGATAACAAAGTTGATGATAATAGAGTTAATGATAACAGAGTTGATGATAACAAAGTAGAGAGTAACAGAGTTGACTATAACAGTTGACGATAACAGAGTTGATGGTTGCAGGGTTGACCATAGCAGAGTTGATGATAACTGAATTGACAATAATAGAGTTGACGATAACAGTTAATGGTAGCAGAACAGGCAGTAACAAGAGTTGACTGTAACATAGTTGACCATAACAGAGTTGATAGTATCAGAGTTGACAATAACAGAGTTGACGATAACAGATTTGACGATAACAGAGTAGACAGTAACAGAGTTGACTATAACAGAGTTGATAGTATCAGAGTTGATTATAATAGAGTTGACGATAATAGAATTGACCCTAACAGAGTTGATAGTAAGAGTTGACAATAACAGTTGACGATAACAGAGTTAATTGTAGCAGAATTGGCAGTAACAGAGTTGACGATAACAGCAGAGATGACAGTAACAGACTTGACTATTACAGAGTTGACGATGATAGAGTTGATTAAGAGAGTTGACGATTACAGAGTTGTTGATAGCAGAATTGATGATAACAGAGTTGATAGTATCAGAGTTAACGATAACAGAGTTAACGATAATAGAGTTAATGATAACAGAGTTGACGATAACAAAGTAGACAGTAACAGAGTTGACTATAATAGTTGACGATAACAGAGTTGACCATAGCAGAGTTGATGATAACTGAATTGACAATAATAGAGTTGACGATAACAGTTAATGGTAGCAGAACAGGCAGTAACAAGAGTTAACAGTAACAAGAGTTGACTATAACAGAGTTGACAGTAGCAGAGTTGATGATAACAGAGTTGACAATAATAGAGTTGATGTCGGCGCTAGTGGTGTATTGGTTAGTGTGTCGACACATGCACTCCGGTGCTCACGGCGACCCGAGTTCGATTCCGCCTTGCGGTCCTATGCCGATCCTTCCCCTCTCTCTGCTCCCCATGCTTTCCTGTCAATTCTCTACTGTCCTATCAAAAGGTGAAAACCCCTAAAAATAATTATTAAAAAATAAATAAAAATAATAATAGAGTTGAAGGTAACTGTTGGCGATAACTGAAACAACAATAACAGTGTTGACAGTAAAAGAGTTTTCGATTACTGATTCGACAATAATAGAGTTGACAATACCAGAGTTTATGATAACAGAGTTCAGTGAGTGAGTGAGTGTAGATGTGTTTTTGAGAGTCTCTGTGTGTGTCTATGACTGTTTGAGTGTGTGTGTTGTGTGCGAGTGTGGTTGTGTGTGTATGTGTGTGTGAGTATGATTATGTGTGTGTGAGTATGATTATGTGTGTATATGTGTACGTGTGTGTGTGTGTGTGTGTGTGCTGATCTCTGCTTGAATCTCTCCTCACAGTAGTAATGAACACACACTTCACCTGCTGTAATGTAATACTGACTTCTAAAGCCCCGTCGCGCTGGTTCCCACTGAACGCCACAGTAGCTTGTGCTCGTAACGCTCCGCCGCTACCTAATGAAGAAGACTGAAACATTAAGTTTTAGAGCGGGTCTTTAGCGTGCCAAAACCGTTGCGGCCTTTATGAGGGAATTCACTCATTAGTAATTGTGTCCATGTGTAGGTACAAATAAAAATCCTGTGAATTTATAGTTTGCTCTAAAATCTCCTCTGTGCTCGTCCAGACCTCAATGATGGACTTTTATTGTGTCGTTTCTGCAGTTTTTTTCTTCTCAGAGCTAATTGTGTGACAGTATTACACAAGAGCGCTCGAAGAAAAGCATAATTATGATAGTGTTAAAAGCAAGATCATTAAAACAGTTCTTTCCTAACCTGGAGTTGTGTTTTTATCTTCAACCTGTGCTGATTATTTATTTAAAAAGGACTGTAACCTGAGTATTTAGAAATATTTATTAAATGTATTGAATATACATTACCGGCCACTTTATTAGGTACACCTGTCCAACTGCTCTTTAATGCAAATTTCTAATCAGCCAATCACATGGCAGCAGCTCACTGCATTTAGGCATGTAGACATGGTCAAGACGATCTGCTGCAGTTCAGAGTGAGCATCAGAATGGGGAAGAAAGGGGATTTAAGAGACTTTGAATGTGACATGGTTGTTGGTTCCAGACGGGCTGCTCTGAGTATTTCAGAAACTGCTGATCTACTGGGATTTTCACGCACAACCATTTCTAGGGTTTACAGAGAAACAGAGGAAATATCCAGTGAGCGGCAGTTCTGTGGGCGCAAATGCCTTGTTGATGAGGGCAGAGGTCAGAGGAGAATGGCCAGACTGGTTCCAGCTGATAGAAAGGCAACAGTAACTCAAATAAGCACTCGCTACAACCGAGCTCTGCAGAAGAGCATCTCTGAACACACGTCCAACCTTGAGGCGGATGGGCTACAGCAGCAGAAGAGCACACTGGGTGCCGCTCCTGTCAGCTAAGAACAGGAAACTGAGGCTACAATTCACACAGACTCACCAAAACTGGACAATAGAAGATTGGAGAAACGTTGCTGATCTGATGAGTCTCCATTTCTGCTGACACATTCGGATGCTCGGCTCACAATTTGGCCTCAACAACATGAAAGCATGGATCATCCTGCCTTGTATCAGCGGTTCAGGCTGGTGGTGGTGGTGTAATGGTGTGGGGGAGATTTTCTTTGGGTCCATTAGTACCAATTGGGCATCAACGCCACAGCCTACCTGAGTATTGCTGCTGACCATGTCCATCCCTTTATGAGCACAGTGTCTCCATCTTCTGATGGCTACTTCCAGCAGGATAACGCAGCATGTCATAAAGCTCAATCATCTCAGACTGGTGAACATGACGATGAGTTCACTGTACTCAAATGGCCTCCACAGTCACCAGAGCTCAATCCAATAGAGCAGCTTTGGGATGTGGTGGAACGGGAGATTGGCATCATGGATGTGCAGAACTGTGTGATGCTATCATGTCAATATGGAGCAAAATCTCTGAAAAATGTTTCTAGTAGCTTGTTAAATCTCTGCCATGAAGGATTAAGGCAGTTCTGAAGGCAAAAGTGGTCCAACCCGGTACTTGTAAGGTGTACCTAATAAAGTGACCGGCTACTGTAATTAAATATGTAATTAATTATGGCTTTTATTGTTTTTTCTACATCTATGTTAAGCTGCTTTGACACAGTTAATAGTGTAGAAGCGCTATTGAAATAAAACTTTTTTGCCGTTATTTAGTGTTCATTTAATGTTTTAATAATCTAGAAAGCAAAAAACATGTTCTTGTTTTCAAAATATTTAGTGAAAATGTATTATTTTGCTTTCATCACTGGCAGATTATTTTGCTTGTTTTAAGGAAAAACTCCCTTAATGTTTCACTCATTATTTCTGAAAACAAAACAACCTTTTTTGCTTGTCCAGAAAATGCTTCTTGATTTAAGAATGTGTAGATATTTGGGATAGAAACAAGACAAAAACTAAGAGAGTATGTTTTGCATATTCTGCAGTGTGTGAGCTACAGTTGAAGTCAGAATTATTCGCCCTCCTGTGAATGTATTTTTTCTTTTATATTAAATATTTCCCAAATGATGTTGAACAGATTCAGGAATTGTTCACAGTATTTCCTTTAATATTTGTTCTTCTGGAGAAAGTCTGATTTGTTTTATTTCAGCTAGAATGAAAGCAAGTTTTAATTGTTTTAAACTCATTTAAGGTCAATATTATTGGCCCCTTCAGCAATATTAGTGTTGGATTGTCTCCAGAACAAACCACTGTTATACAATGACTTGCCTAATTACCCTAACTTTACCCTAATTACCCTAATGAAGCCTTTACATGTCACTTTAAGCTGAATACTAGTGTCTTGAAGAATATCTAGTCTAATGTTATTTACTGTCATCATGGAGTAGAGAAAAGAAATCAGTTATTAGACTTGAGTTATTAACACTATTATGATTAGAAACAGCAATTGGGGAAAAATATACAGGAGGGCGAATAATTCAGGCTTCAACTATGTGTTTATGTTGTTGTGCTGTTGAGTCTGTGTTCTTTAAGGTGTTTTGTCTGCTGTTGTAGATCATCAAGCTCTTGGATGGGAAGCGTTCACAGGCTGTGGGAATCTTAATATCCAGCCTCCACCTGGAGATGAAGGACATTCAGCAGGGTGAGCTCAGCATCATGGCATCTCTGTATTTTTGCCTACAGTACATGTGTGAGTGTGTACGTGTGTGTGTGAGAGAGTTTGTGTGTGTGCAGGTATATGTGTCTACATACAGTACCTGACAGGGGATTCTAATCTAATGAAGCACCTCATTTCGTTATAACTCACCCGTTACAAATAACTGCAACTCCCAGCAAAAATAACTGCAACTCCCAGCATGCACCTTGTGCACACCGGTTCCTGTTTTCCACTGATTGCAAACACACACAGCTGAAGATTCTGTCTCGGGATGGACGCTGACAACAATCCAAATGCAGGTTTATTACAAGAATGATCAGGCAGGCAGCGGTCAGCAGAGTCAAACAGATACACACAGAGAATCCAGAGTCGTGGTCAAGGAACAGGCGAATGTTTAGTATCAGTGGCAAGCTGTGTAAACAAACAGACAAGGCAGAGGTCAAGCTCGTTGTAATGTACACAGATAAACAAGACTCAGACCAGACGTGTGTAATCTTATATAGTCCTTGAATATGTCCATGAATGGCTTCAGCTGTGTGTGTTTGCAATCAGTGAAAAACAGGAACCAGTGTGTGCGAGGTGCATGCTGGGAGTTGTAGTTCTTTAATGTGTAATGCAACAGTTACTTTCCCTGGTCATTAGTTACTTTATAAATATGTAACTCAGTTACTAACTCGGTTCCTATTTGTGAGAAGTAGCTAGTAACTATAACTAATTACTCTTTTAAAGGAACATGCCACCAACACTAGTCCCAAATGGTTTTAAATGCTAGTAAAATTGAACTTAAACCTGTTTCACACAGCAAGCGTGAGCAGTAAGTGTATTTTGACGTCCATTTTAACAGATTAGAGCTTTCATACTGCATGATCGTCGCTGAAGCGGCAGTACCGCGATAGTTTCGGCGCTGGGTCTATTTTTGCCGCGCTTCTCACGCTCAATTAAAGTGACAGTGCATTGATAATGACCAAAACACATTGAATGACAGAAAAAAGTTGCAATTTTACCCAATAAATGCATCAATAACATCCACTGATTTATATATGGTCAATTAAATTAATTAAATGATTAAAAACGGCAACAAATATTTATTTAGGCCTGAACTACAAAACCATATGTAAAACAATTGTACTATTATTTTGCTTATCAGGGCTCAAAATGAACCTTTTTGCTTGGTAGCACTGGTGCTCCTAACTTTAAAAATGTTGGCGCATCAGCCTAAATTTAGTCGCACTTATAGGCACCGTTACTGCAAGTTTAATACAACATATTTAATGCATTTGAAATCAACACTAATCGAACCAACAAATATATATATATATATATATATATATATATATATATATATATATATATATATATAATTTTATATATATATATATATATATATATATATATATATATATATATATATATATATATGCAAGCGTGAGGAAAATATGTCTCAACAAAATCCCGTTATCACAAGAAAATAGATTTTATAACAGAACTGAGTGAGCAAAAGTTACACGGAGCGCTTACCGGCCCTGCACGCACTGCTTGACATGAATGAATGTGTTTACGGTATAACTGTGCTGTTCTCACAGGTGCTGTCTGATATTGCACTGATGCTTTTGACACATACTGTACCTTATTATATGCATACGTTATGTTAATAGCAATACTTTTCATGAAGAGTGATATTAGTTAACTCAGTGGAAGTCCATTTGTGATGGTGTATGTGGTGTTCAATTTGACAAATAGCTGCCACTTGCACGGCGGACAGCATCTGGTGATTATATGAAGGATTAAACAGAAGCTCTCGTGCTAGATGTGGCAAACAGTTACCTGAAAACTCCATCCCACAGACTTTTCATAGCGGACTTAAAGCCAATGGAAGTCTTTTACCCACTCTTGAAAAAGTGTAGATGGTGGATTAACATTCAGCACATGGTCACTAGTAAGATGTGTCATTATTTGTAACTTTAGATGGTTTCTAAAACTAAATCTGTCAAACTAAATCTCTCGCGGTAGCAGCTCTCTCTGTCATCCCAAGCCAGAAGGCATTGACTGAGTGATTGACAGCTGATATTTCAGTGCTAGAACAGTGGTGGGCCAATAAGAAGAGCGCGAAGGCGGGGCAAGCATTACAGACTTGGCTTTGTTTACTGCAGCAAGTTGACATGACAACTGTTTTAAACCAGTCCTGAGCGCTGCGTTTCCCGTTTCAAGTGCAGAGATGCATTCTACGTGAATGTCTCCCAAATCCGCGCATGTGGTGAACATTCTGCAGTAAAAACTGGTCGCACACAACAATTTTATGCACTCGTACACATGCTCCCAAATATATTTTGAGGTAGCAAAGATAAAATTCTGGGCGCATATGCGATCAAAATGGTCGCAATTTGAGCCCTGCTTAAGCTGCACACATCTTTGACCATGTATCAATATCATTAAACTATATTGTATAAATATTATAATAACTATAGACATACATCATCCTGATAATCTAAAACAAAACGGCGTGATATCACAGGTGCTTGTCTTCTGACCGAGTGCACCTGAAAAGACATAGGTGACACTCCTCATAGAGTGTGAGAAGCACACAGTTCTTTAGGATCTATTTAATTTGTAAGGTAAAGACTTGCAGGTTACAGAAACAGCATATGAGGAAGTTGCCGCGGGCCTTGGTGCAGATGAAATGTAAAAAAAGTGTATTGATAGATGGTTGGATGGATGGATGGATGGATGGATAGATAGGTAGGTAGGTAGGTAGGTCGATGGATAGATAGATAGATAGATAGATAGATAGATAGATAGATAGATAGATAGATAGATAGATAGATAGATAGATAGATAGATAGATAGATAGATAGATAGATAGATAGATAGATAGATAGATAGATAGATAGATAGATAGATAGATAGGTAGATGATGGATGGATGGATGGATGGATGGATGGATGGATGGATGGATAGATAGATAGATAGATAGATAGATAGATAGATAGATAGATAGATAGATAGATAGATAGATAGATAGATAGATAGATAGATAGATAGATAGATAGATAGATAGATAGATAGATGATGGATGGATGGATGGATGGATGGATGGATGGATGGATGGATGGATGGATAGATAGATAGATAGATAGATAGATAGATAGATAGATAGATAGATAGATAGGTAGATGATGGATGGATGGATGGATGGATGGATGGATGGATGGATGGATGGATGGATGGATGGATGGATAGATAGATAGATAGATAGATAGATAGATAGATAGATAGATAGATAGATAGATAGATAGATAGATAGATAGATAGATAGATAGATAGATAGATAGATAGATAGATAGATAGATAGATAGGTCGGTCGGTCGGTCGGTCGGTCGACAGACAGACAGACAGACAGACAGACAGACAGACAGACAGACAGACAGACAGACAGACAGACAGACAGACAGATAGATAGATAGATAGATAGATAGATAGATAGATAGATAGATAGGTAGATGATGGATGGATGGATGGATGGATAGGTAGGTAGGTGGATGGATGGATGGATGGATGGATGGATGGATGGATGGATGGATGGATGGATAGATAGATAGATAGATAGATAGATAGGTAGATGATGGATGGATGGATGGATGGATGGATGGATGGATGGATGGATGGATGGATGGATGGATAGATAGATAGATAGATAGATAGATAGATAGATAGATAGATAGATAGATAGATAGATAGATAGATAGATAGATAGATAGATAGATGATGGATGGATGGATGGATGGGTGGATGAATGGATGGATGAATGGATAGATAGATATCTATCTGCTTGCGATGTGAAACAGGCGTTAGACTGAATAACTGTTTTACGTTTGTACAATAAATGAAATAGATGCTGAGTCTGACTATATCTGTCAGAGATGTATATTCTCTGTGAAATCAAAACTGAATATTTCATTGGGAAACCTAATAACAATCTAAAACATGTAAAAATAAAGTCTACCTTCTGGTTTATACACTAGACCAGTCATTAAGGCACATTATTACATTGTTTAATCAACTATTGTCCTTTAAAACTATAAATAAAGAAAGAACAATAGATGTGTGATGTAGGAAGAGTCTTTAAATGTCTCATATGTTTATGTGGCGGTGTGTTTTGAGCTGTTTTGCATTAAACGGTCTGGATCAGGTGTTTTTCTCTCTCGTAATGAGGATTGTGTTTGTTTCTGCGCCTCATAAAGTGATTTATATTGCAGCTGTTCTGACGGTGGATCATTCGGTCGTGGATCTGGAGACCATTGAAGCTTTATATGAAAATGTGAGTACACTAATATGAGCCATAAAGAAACCCGAGAGCGCAGAGGAATGTGCACCAGATTAACACCTGATTTAAACTCTCGCTCTTTACTCTCTACAGTCGCTGTTTTAATAGAGTCAGCTGTTTGACTCCGGTGTTGACTTTAATATTTAATCTAGAATATTTATGTGTTATTGACTCTAATTATGATGTCTGATGGTGTGAATTATTAAATAAATCCTTATGTATAGCATTTTATGCCCTTATTTCTGTCTTAGTTTAATTTATCAGGGCCAGACAGAATCTGCAGACATTGCTTGCTATTTCTGGGCAGAATATTGAACAAAATGTACAGATTTATGTGGAATATAGTAACTTATAAAGAACTTAACGCATTCAAAGTTCTAAAGATATTTAAGGTTTACAATGCAAATCAAATTAGATCTACTTGTTGGTAAACAAAGCAAGTCTGTCATATGATAATCTGTCTACTAAAAGACAGAAAATATGACTTTTACAAACTGTCTTGGACATAAATCATATAAACATGGGCATATTAGTCAATAATATTACTTCAATTCATATAAAACTGAATAAATATATATATTTACACACATTTAGTGAAGCTTTACAAAGTAATTTGGCATGTTATATCATTAGGCACGACTGTCTGCTCATCTGTAATCAGTAATAATCCAATTATCACCTTACTTCCTTATCCTCATTTTGGAAGAATGCCCCCTTCCACCCCATCTCCTCCTTTTCCTCCCTTTCAAGACGTACCTGATCTCGGACCCTCTTATATGCTAAATGACCAGGCGGGAGTTATCACCGAGTTCAGGGTTCTCTCTCGCGACAGCATGCCTAACCTACTATTAGCATCAAGCATATCTAATGGTGAACTCTTGAAAATTGAGTCAATCATTTTCTTTTCGGCTTAGTCCTTTTATTTATCAGGGGTCGCCACAGCGGAATGAACCAACAATTTATCCAGCATATGTTTTACACAGTGCCCTTCCAGCCACAACTCATCACTGGGGACCACCCATACACTCTCATTCACACACATACACTACGGACACTTTAGCTTGTTTAGCGAGGCTCGAAGCAGCGACCTTCTTGCTGAGAGGCGACAGTGCTACCCACTGTGCCACCACGCCGCCACTCATGAACATATGTAAATTAATATCTTGAATGATGGGAATCTGTATTTCTGCATATGCAGGTTCGATATGGGCCTATTTATGACTATAAATAATCATAGTTTAACTATGACTACCTAGATAGACGAGAACAACGAGAACAACTTAATAACTAGTTTAACCTTTGTTCTTTTTTCTGCAGGGATGAGGGAATGCAAATCTAAATGTGACATCTATACTTGGTCTCATTTTAAAGACAGTATTTTATTTATTCAAATTCATATTAATTCTTAATATTTGTATTATTACTAATTCATGATATTATTCAAATGTATTTATTTATTAATATATTAATATTATATTTTATTTAATAAATATAAATGTTATGTGAGATTCAATCAACCAATTCATAAAAAGAATAAAACAATAAATCTACGATGCAAATCAACAAGAACAATCATCTTGTTTCTAGTCCAAATATCAAAAAATTTAGTGAAGCATTTTCTAGACAAGCAAAATTATTGTGCCGTTTTTCAGAAATAAAGAGTCAAGATGAAGTGAATTTATCATTAAAACAAGCAGAATAATCTGCCAATGGGGGAAGCTAAAGAAATCTAGCTTTTGCTTTGAATTAAGATTGTTTTTCTTCCCCCGTTGGCAGATTATTTATCTTGTGTTTCTTGTGAAAAACTCACTTATTATTGACTCTTTATTTCAACCCAAGCTCATTCTGGAAACGTAGCCCCGCGGACGTTTCTGGAGACCGCGATTTACGTGGCCGGAGGTACGTAAGGCCGCGTTTAGTTTTTTTTTGAGCGGCCGACGGCTCCTCTCCGAGAAGAGGGCTTTCCCGATGCAACCAGTTTGTCCGCTTAGCTCGCAGCGTTACGTCGGCGGAGCGGAGGCCCCGGAGGAGGAGGAGCCGGCCACGGGGACGACAACCATGATCCAGTCCGGGGAACAGCGGTTCCAGAAATCAGGTAAGATGAAAAACAGAATCCGGACGAGAATGCGGCGGGATCCGAAAACGCGGTCGAAATCGAAGATGAGGGCTTTTGCTTTTTTAAAATTATTTTTATTCTGGACGGCTTTTGCAAACCGTCGCTTGGGTTTAGGGAAGGAGGAGGAGGAAGAGGAGGGCAGTTGGGTCGGCCGATCCGGCGGCTTTTCGCGCGAGAACAGCGCAGGGGCGAACGGCGCATGCTCCCTAGAGGCGCCCGAGACGTGAGAAAGCGCGCACAGCGGCCTCTCCAGCTCCGCGAAAACAAAAACCGCTCTAATACGTACCTCCCGGGACGTATCTCGCGGTCTGCAGAAATGTCCGCGGGGCTACGTTTCCACAGTGAGCCCGGGGTGCTTTATTTCTAAAAACAACATTTTATTTTTTTCCGTGTCGATCATCATTTGGCTGAAATGTTTTAGTCTTTAATATTGTGTTTGGCCTCATTATAATCTTAAAATGCATGCTTCTTCAGTCTCTTGATGGTTAAAGTGTGTGTTATTCACTTGTGTTGGTTCTGTGGTGATCATTGCAGAGAGCTCAGCCTGACGAACTGGAGAAGATCAAGAAGCATTACGAGTCGTCTAAAGAAGATGAGCTGAAACTGCTGGATAAACCTGAACAGTACGTCATCCAGATCTCACATCAGCGCATTCATTTATTTTCCTTTGGCTTAGTCCAGGGATGTCTAGATCAATTCCTGGAGGGCCGAAGCCCTGCACAGTTTAGTTCAGACCCTGCTCCAACACACTTACCTGTAGGTTTCAAACAAGCCTGAAGGACTCAATTAGTTTGATCAGGTGTGTTTAATTAGTGTTGGAACTAAACTGTGCAGAGCTGCGGCCCTTTAGGAACTGAGTTTGACAAGCCTGGCTTAGTCCCTTTATTCATCAGAGGTTGCCACAGCGGAATGAATCGGCAATTATTCCAGCATATGTTTTATGTAGAAGATGCCCTTCCAGCTGCAACCCAGTACTGGGAAACACCCATACACGATGGCCAGTTTAGTTGATCAGTTCCCCTATAGCGCATGTGTTTGGACTGTGGGGGAAACCGGAGCACCCGGAGGAAACCCACGCCAACACGGGGAGAACATGCAAACTCCACACAGAAACACCAACTGACCCAGCCAGGACTTTAATCAGCGACCTTCTTGCTGTGAGGCCACAGTGTGACCCCACTGAGTCACCATGCCGCCATCCTGAAATTATTTAAGTTAAAAGTATTTAATGTTAAGGAAAAAAAAGTTCAACATTCTTCAAATCATCTTCTTTTGTGTTTCTTGTAAATAAACAAAGTCCTAAAGATTTGGATTTGGAAATATTTGGACTGAACTGAGGGTAAATAGATGTTGAACTCTCCCTTTAAGTGTTCCTGTAAGAGCAATAATGACAGGGTTAAACGCTTCTTGTGAATCAGTGAGCAGTGTTTGACCTTTGACCCTTCGCTGTAGTGAGTCAGTGTGAGTCTGTGCTAGCGTATGCTAATGAAACAGGAAAGCAGCTCTGTGACTCGTGCCGCTAATATCTGACATGATTACACTTAAGTGCTCTTACTTACATCCAGATCCATGTGTTCCTGTCAAGATGTTGCGTGTGTGTGTGTGTGTGTGTGTGTGTGTGTGTGTGTATATGCATGTGTGAGTGTTTGTGTGTGGTAGTGTCAGTGTGTGTGTAATGTATATGTGTGTATGTGTGCTTGTGTGTATGAAGGCATTTGTGTGTACGGGCATGTGTGTGTGTAAGTATGTGTGTGCTCACATGTGTGTGTATGTATGATTGTACGCATGTGTGTGCATGAGTAAGTCTGTGTGTATATTTGTGTGTGTGTGTGTATGTGTGTTTGTGTCTGTCTGTGTATATTTGTGTGTGTGTGTGTGTGTGTGTGTGTGTGTGTGTGTGTGTGTGTGTGTGTGTGTGTGTGTGTGTGTGTGTGTGTTTGTGTTTGTCTGTATATTTGTGTGTGTGTATGTGTGAGTGTGTCTGTCTGTGTGTGTGTGTTTGTGTGTGTGTGTGTGTGTGTGTGTGTGTGTGTATATATGCATGTGTGAGTGTTTGTGTGTGTGTAATGTATATGTGTGTATGTGTGCTTGTGTGTATGAAGGCATTTGTGTGTGCGGGCATGTGTGTGTGTGTAAGTATGTGTGTGCTCACATGTGTGTGTATGTATGATTGTATGCATGTGTGTGCATGAGAACGTGTGTGTGTGTGTGTGTGTGTGTGCATGCATGAGTAAGTCTGTGTGTATATTTGTGTGTGTGTATGTGTGTTTGTGTCTGTCTGTGTATATTTGTGTGTGTGTGTGTGTGTGTGTATGTGTGTTTGTGTCTGTCTGTGTATATTTGTGTGTGTGTGTGTGTGTGTGTATGTGTGTTTGTGTCTGTCTGTGTATATTTGTGTGTGTGTGTGTGTGTGTGTGTATGTGTGTTTGTGTCTGTCTGTGTATATTTGTGTGTGTGTGTGTGTGTTTGTATGTGTGTTTGTGTCTGTGTGTGTATGTGTGTGTGTCTGTCTGTGTATATTTGTGTGTGTATGTGTGTTTGTGTATATATGCACGTGTGAGTGTTTGTGTGTGGTAGTGTGAGTGTGTATAATGTGTATGTGTGCTTGTGTGTATGAATGAACATTTTTGTGTGCATGCCTGTGTGTGTTTACGTGTGTATGTGCGTGCATGCATGCATGTTTTTAAGTCTGTGTGTATGCGTGAGTGTGTTTGCACCCATGTTTGTGTGTGTGTATGTGTGTGTGTGCATTTTTGAGTGTTTGTGTGTATATGTGTTTGTGTATGTGAGTGCATGACTGTGTGTCTGAATGTGTGTGTGTGTGTTTGTGTTATTTATATGTGTGTGTGTGTGTGTATGTGTACCGACTGTGTATAAATGTTTGTGTATGTGAATGCGTGAGTGTGTATGCACTTGTGAGTGTGATTGTGTGTGTGTGTGAGTGTGTGTGTGTGGTCATTGCTCAGCTCTTTGATGTCTCTCTCTCTCTCTTGTCTGTTGTTCAGATTCCTGTATGAGCTGTCACAGATCCCGGATTTCGCCGGTCGCTCTCACTGCATCATCTTCCAGTCTGTGTTTGTGGACTCCATTTCCTCTGTCCGTCGTAAGGTGGAGATCATCTCCACGGTCTGCAAGGTAACAGCAATCATCACACTACTATTACATTACTATAGTATACAGATAATACGATGTCCTGAGAATACATTTGGCTAATAGTTAAAGGGACAGTTCACTCGAAAATCTAAATATGGTCAGCACTGTGACCTCACAGCAAGAAGGTCGCTGGTTCGAGTCTCAGCTGGGTCAGTCGGTGTTTCTGTGTGGAGTTTGCATGTTCTCCCCGTGTTGGCGTGGGTTTCCTCCGGGTGCTCCGGTTTCCCTCACAGTCCAAACACATGCGCTATAGGGGAACTGATCAACTAAACTGGCCGCAGTGTATGAGTGTGTGTGTGTGTGTGAATGAGTGTCTTTGGGTGTTTCCCAGTACTGGGTTGCAGCTGGAAGGGCATCCACTGTGTAAAACATATGCTGGATTAGCTGGCGGTTCATTCCACTGTGGCAACCCCAGATAAATAAGGGACTAAGCTGAAGAAAAATGATGAATAGAGTATAATGTCCAAACTGCCATTTTAATAATTAAAACGCATCAGTGTAAACGGGGCCTTAGTGTGTGTGTGTGTGTGTGTGTGTGTGTGTGTGTGTGTGTTTCTACAGGTTTTTCTTGATAATGACAGTGTGAAGGATGTGATCGGTGTAATTCTGGCCTTCGGGAACTACATGAATGGTGGAAACCGAACCCGTGGACAAGCGGATGGATTTGGACTGGAGATTCTGCCTAAATTAAAAGACGTCAAGAGCAGGGTAACCAAAAACAAACACACCCAAAGCTGCACTAAATATACGGTTGGAGTCAGAATTATTCACCCCCCTTTTGATTTTTTATTTCTTTTCTAAATGTTTCCCAAATGATGTTGAACAGATTCAGGAAATGTTCACAGTGTGTCTGATAATATTTGTTCTTCTGGAGAAAGTCTGATTTGTTTTATTTCGGCTAGAATAAAAGCAGTTCTTAATTTTTTTAAGCCATTTTAAGGTCAATATTATTCG
This sequence comes from Danio rerio, assembly GCF_049306965.1. Lineage (NCBI taxonomy): Eukaryota > Metazoa > Chordata > Actinopteri > Cypriniformes > Danionidae > Danio > Danio rerio. The sequence continues at coordinate 1,287,863 of NC_133192.1, forward strand.
CCCCTTCAAGCTATATTTGTTTTCGATAGACTACAGAACAAACCACTGTTATACAATGACTTGCCTAATTACCCTAACTTTACCCTAATTACCCTAACCTGCCTAGTACAACTAAGCCTGGTTTCTACTTCTGCGTCAAGTGACCGGCATAACCCACAGCGCATGCAACGCGCGTAGCTGAGCATTTATACATCTGCGCGCTGTCTCTGTTGGTCTGCATTAACACTTCCAAAACGCTAGTTGGCAGTGAGGTGTAAATGTTCCTCTGTGTCGAGTTTCTTCGCTGATGTTTTGCTTTTCCTCATAGATATATACATTAGATGTCGCCTGGCCTATTGTTGTCTATTGGACGGAATGCGTCAATAGCGCCGCCATCTTGGTACAGGGTAGTGCTCCTTTGAAATGAATGCGGGACCAAGCTGCAGTGGAGGACTGTGGCCATCCAGAGCCAGAGATATACACATATACACATATATCTATGATCGGGAGTTTTCCTGGATGTTAGTATGTTATTTTATTTATTACGAAAATTATAATTTTACATCACTTTTCTACATTGATGGATTAGTGATCGCACGGGCATTCCTGACATAAAGCTTGTGTTTGTGTGTACAGAAATGTACTATTCACCCTCCCTGTTAAATCTAATCATGTCCTGAACACAGCTCCTCTCCTGCTTTCACTGCTCATACTGACGGAGGGAGCGATTCGTTTGTGAATGAATCCCCCGAACGACTCTTTCACTATTGTTAACCGACAATAATACAAGTTTCTGGCAGCGCAGCATCTCATTGTCATATTTCTTTTGCATTGTTTGCTGATTTTATTCAACAAAACTAGCATAAGCCGAGTGTTTAGTGCGAGTTGGAGCTGCTTTGCCGTATGGTGAATGCAGTGACTGTTATCATCAATAACGTTACCTGATTAGCACAAAAGTTCAGAACATACAAAAACAGAAAAAAACTTTATCTTACCTATGCAGTGTTTTGCCTCTGTGCTTTGTTTTCTTTGTTTGCTCGTTACTACACTCGTAGACAGCGCTAAAGTCCCGCATCTTCACGTAATAACACTGTCTTGACTAGTGCGGTTGAATGACATTTGTCCTGGGAGCACTGTACCAATGTGGCGGCGCTATTGACGCATGCTCAGGGTCCCTATGCGATATCTAGTGCATATATCTATGGCTTTTCCTGAACACTTCCTGGACGTACAAGTGGCTCAAACTCGTTCATTTTGAGACAAAACAAAACTTTCCATCCGGAGCTCTTTCACGGGACTCCACACTTATAAACAATCGCTGCATCAGGCTCGCGCCATTCGCACGGCTTTCGGTCCCGCCCAGACTCGTCAGCGCTACCAAGCCGACCAATCAAAGAGCTTGCGCTACGCGTCATTGCGACGTGATGTTACATTTTTTGAGAGGTGCACGTCAGCAATGCCCACGGCCACGGCATAGGGCTATGCGTCAGCGCCATAGCATACGCGTGCGCTTGATACAGAAGTATAAATCAGCCTTTACCCTAATTACCCTAGTGAAGCCTTTACATGTCACTTTAAGCTGTATAGAAGTGTCTTGAAGAATATCTAGTCTAATATTATTTACTGTCATCATGACAAAGATAAAATAAATCAGTTATTAGAGATGAGTTATTAACACTGTTATGATTAGAAATGTGCTGAAGAAATCTGCTCTCTGTTAAACAGATATTGGGGAAAACAGTAAACAGGGGGGCGAATAATTCAGGGGGGCGAATAATTCTGACCTCAACTGTTTGTCATTTTACAGACAGATTCTGTGCCTGAGCTGAATGTTTTTGCATGCAAGTGAATATATGCTAATTAAAATGTTATATTTCATCATATATCATATCATACATATATAAAGAATTCTTTCATATTGACAGCAAGAATACTCCACTGTAAAAAATACCTGTAAATTGGCAGTTTTCCGTGTTTTGAGATTCATGCATTATGGGATCTTCATCTTTCCTCCAACAACTTTAAAACCTTGTAAAGTAGTGTAAAGTGTGTGTTCTGCACATGTGTAATGGTCTGCAGTGCTGTATTGTGTGTGTTGGTGTTGTACATTACGCTGCAGAAACCTTGTAATAAACTGCAGCACATTTACTGTTATTCTACACACGTATATCTCTAGATATTAGCCATGATGTTAACTATTTTCTCTACTCTTCAGGACAATCGTATGAGTCTGGTGGATTATGTGGTTTCATACTACCTGCGAAACATGGACGAGGTATGTTTTGTTTTTATTTTATTCTTTTTACTTTACCCTTGTGTGCTGTTGGGTCATTTTCATCCACTCTGGGCTGATTTTGAGGCTTAATTTGGCCACAGCTTTCTCTGTTCTTAAGCAAATGTGATAATTCTAGCTGACAAATCTGATTTTGACACGTATTTAGTAAGAGTGTGACGAGATGCTTACTCCACAAGACAAGACGAGACGTGAGATTGGGGTCACGAAAACGAGACGAGATTTTTTTACTATTTTTAAGAAATCTTCAATGATGAAAGTTCTGAATGGAAAATATTATTTTTATTTTACACATATTGCAAAACTATTTAGGTGTTTCTTTTTCAATCAACTTTTAATTAATGTTATTTAACTTCTATTTTAATTAATTCAATGCAGTAAAGGACATGCAAACGCTGCGAAATATTTTGCTAATAGCCTACGTGAATGAAAAATAGTAAACATTAGCAAAATATTAGCTGATATATGGATGGAAATGGCGAGGCAGTGGCGCAGTAGGTAGTGCTGTCGCCTCACAACAAGAAGGTCGCTGGTTCGAACCTCGGCTTAGTTGGCGTTTCTGTGTGGAGTTTGCATGGGTTTCCTCCGGGTGCTCCGGTTTCCCTCACAGTCCAAAGACATGCTGTACAGGTGTATTGGGTAGGCTAAATTGTCCATAGTGTATGAGTGTGTGTGTGTGGATGTTTCCCAGAGATGGGTTGCAGCTGGAAGGGCATCTGCTGCGTAAAAAAATTGCTGGATAAGTTGGCAGTTCATTCCGCTGTGGCGACCTCGGATTAATAAAGGGATTAAGAAAATGAATGAATGAGTGAATGAAAATAGAAAAAAAAATCTGCAAAACAATTTAGGTGCTTTTTAAATAATGAGTACTGAATGGTATTTTATTTCTATTTTTGTCTGTTTTAATGAATTCTATGCAGTAAATGACGTCCCCTGTACAGTTTACATTTAAAATTCATGTAATTTTTGGTATTTTCATTTTAATTTTTTTAGCAGTTTTACTTTCATTCAGCAAGATTTCAGCCCTCGTCACAAACTCTGAGCTACTGAATGCAAATATAAAGTGAGGACTGATAGGAGAGAGTTGTATTGATGTAATTTGATACCGCACGCCGACAGCATAAACGTGTGTTTGGTGATGATGAAGGCGTGTGTCTTTATAAAAAGGTAACACACGCTTTCTGTCCTAAAGAGTAATGCTAAAATAAAGTATATGTTCACTCACCGGCCACTTTATTAGGTACACCTTACTAGTACCGGGTTGGACCCATTTTGCCTTCAGATCTGCCTTAATCCTTTTCATTCAGCAAGCTACTGGAAATATTCCTCAGAGATTTTGCTCCATATTGACATGATAGCATCACACAGTTGCTGCAGATTTGTCGGCTGCACATCCATGATACCAATCTCCCGTTCCACCACATCCCAAAGCTGCTCTATTGGATTGAGCTCTGGTGACTGTGGAGGCCATTTGAGTACAGTGAACTCATCGTCATGTTCAAGAAACCAGTCTGAGCTGACAGGAGCGGCACCCGGTGTGGTCTTCTGCTGCTGTAGCCCATCCGCCTCAAGGTTGGACGTGTTGTGTGTTCAGAGATGCTCTTCTGCAGAGCTCGGTTGTAACGAGTGCTTATTTGAGTTACTGTTGCCTTTCTATCAGCTGGAACCAGTCTGGCCATTCTCCTCTGACCTCATCAACAAGGCATTTGCGCACACAGAACTGCCGCTCACTGGATATTTCCTCTGTTTCTCTGTAAACCCTAGAGATGGTTGTGTGTGTAAATCCCAGTAGATCAGCAGTTTCTGAAATACTCAGAGCAGCCCGTCTGGTAGCAACAACCATGCCACGTTCAGAGTCTCTTAAATCCCCTTTCTTCCCCATTCTGATGCTCACTTTGACCTGCAGCAGATCCTCTTGATCATGTCTACATGCCGCAATGCAGTGAGCTGCTGCCATGTGATTGGCTGATTAGAGATTTGCATTAACGAGCAGTTGGACAGGTGTACCTAATAAAGTGGCCGGTGAGTGTAGATTGTTTTTAATGGGACAATAGTATAAAGATATGTTGTTGTTGTGTTCCAGAATGCAGGCACAGATAAGAGTGTTTTCCCGCTGCCTGAACCTCAGGATCTCTTCCACGCCGCACAGGTCAAGTTTGAAGATCTGGCAAAAGACCTTCGCAAGTTAAAGAAAGAGCTGACAGGTATGAAGATCATCCGTACTGCTGATTTAATGCCAGAGAGAAACAACACATACAGTTAGATACAGTCCCACAAGATAGCAAGATATAAGGGGCCAGATATTTATCCATATTTATAGATCAGAATCATGAATCAGTGAATCTTTAGAGGTTATTTAGACTGATTTGCTGATGGTTTCAGTGGTTTGGATGAAAATTTGACTCCGGAAAGTGTGTTTTAGCATCTTAAACATTTTCTTTACAACACAAACCTGTAAAAATGACAGAACCGAGAGATGTTCAGATTGATTCACTCATTGGTTTAGTGACTCCACTAGTTCAGTGAGTCATTTATTAAACTGATTCATTATAATAATACAGTTGACCAGAGCATGTTTAATGATTCACTGATTGGTTTAGTGACTCCAATAGTTCAGTGAGTCATTTATTAAACTGATTCATTATAATAATACAGTTGACCAGAGCATGTTTAATGATTCACTGATTGGTTTAGTGACTCCAATAGTTCAGTGAGTCATTTATTTAACTGATTCATTAAATAATACAGTTGACCAGAGCATGTTTAATGATTCACTCACTGGTTTAGTGACTCCAATAGTTCAGTGAGTCATTTATTTAACTGATTCATTATATTAATACATTTGACCAGAGCATGTTTAATGATTTACTCATTGGTTTGGTGACTCCAATAGTTCAGTGAGTCATTTATACAATGATTCATTATAATAATACAGTTGACCAGAGCAGGTTTAATGATTCACTCTCTGGTTTAGTGACTCCAATAGTTCAGTGAGTCATTTATTAAACTGATTCATTAAATAATACAGTTGACCAGAGCATGTTTAATGATTCACTGATTGGTTTAGTGACTTCAATAGTTCAGTGAGTCATTTATTAAACTAATTCATTATACTAATACAGTTGACCAGAGCATGTTTAGTGATTCAGTGATTGGTTTAGTGACTCCAATAGTTCAGTGAGTCATTTATTAAACTGATTCATTATAATAATACAGTTGACCAGAGCATGTTTAATGATTCACTGATTGGTTTAGTGACTCCAATAGTTCAGTGAGTCATTTATTTAACTGATTCATTAAATAATACAGTTGACCAGAGCATGTTTAATGATTCACTCACTGGTTTAGTGACTCCAATAGTTCAGTGAGTCATTTATTTAACTGATTCATTATATTAATACATTTGACCAGAGCATGTTTAATGATTTACTCATTGGTTTGGTGACTCCAATAGTTCAGTGAGTCATTTATACAATGATTCATTATAATAATACATTTGACCAGAGCATGTTTAGTGATTCAGTGATTGGTTTAGTGACTCCAATAGTTCAGTGAGTCATTTATTAAACTGATTCATTAAATAAAACAGTTGACCAGAGCATGTTTAATGATTCACTGATTGGTTTAGTGACTTCAATAGTTCAGTGAGTCATTTATTAAACTAATTCATTATACTAATACAGTTGACCAGAGCATGTTTAGTGATTCAGTGATTGGTTTAGTGACTCCACTAGTTCAGTGAGTCATTTATTTAACTGATTCATTAAATAATACAGTTGACCAGAGCATGTTTAGTGATTCAGTGATTGGTTTAGTGACTCCACTAGTTCAGTGAGTCATTTATTTAACTGATTCATTAAATAATACAGTTGACCAGAGCATGTTTAGTGATTCACTCATTGGTTTAGTGACTACAATAGTTCACATGAGTCATTTATTTAACTGATTTATTAAATAATACAGTTGACCAGAACATGTTTAATGATTCACTGATTGGTTTAGTGACTCCAATAGTTCAGTGAGTCATTCATTAAACTGATTCATTATACTAATACAGTTGACCAGAGCATGTTTAATGATTCACTCATTGGTTTAATGACTCCAATAGTTCAGTGAGTCATTTATACAATGATTCATTATAATAATACAGTTGACCAAAGCATGTTTAATGATTCACTCACTGGTTTAGTGACTCCAATAGTTCAGTGAGTCATTTATTTAACTGATTCATTATATTAATACATTTGACCAGAGCATGTTTAGTGATTCAGTGATTGGTTTAGTGACTTCAATAGTTCAGTGAGTCATTTATTTAACTGATTTATTAAATAATACAGTTGACCAGAGCATGATTAGTGATTCACTCATTGGTTTAGTGACTACAATAGTTCACATGAGTCATTTATTTTACTGATTCATTAGATATTACAGTTGACCAGAACATGTTTAGTGATTCAGTGATTGGTTTAGTGACTTCAATAGTTCAGTGAGTCATTTATTTAACTGATTTATTAAATAATACAGTTGACCAGAACATGTTTAATGATTCACTGATTGGTTTAGTGACTCCAATAGTTCAGTGAGTCATTCATTAAACTGATTCATTATACTAATACAGTTGACCAGAACATGTTTAATGATTCACTCATTGGTTTAATGACTCCAATAGTTCAGTGAGTCATTTATACAATGATTCATTATAATAATACAGTTGACCAAAGCATGTTTAATGATTCACTCACTGGTTTAGTGACTCCAATAGTTCAGTGAGTCATTTATTTAACTGATTCATTATATTAATACATTTGACCAGAGCATGTTTAGTGATTCAGTGATTGGTTTAGTGACTCCACTAGTTCAGTGAGTCATTTATTAAACTGATTCATTAAATAATACAGTTGACCAGAACATGTTTAATGATTCACTCATTGGTTTAATGACTCCAATAGTTCAGTGAGTCATTTATACAATGATTCATTATAATAATACAGTTGACCAAAGCATGTTTAATGATTCACTCACTGGTTTAGTGACTCCAATAGTTCAGTGAGTCATTTATTTAACTGATTCATTATATTAATACATTTGACCAGAGCATGTTTAGTGATTCAGTGATTGGTTTAGTGACTCCACTAGTTCAGTGAGTCATTTATTAAACTGATTCATTAAATAATACAGTTGACCAGAGCATGATTAGTGATTCACTCATTGGTTCAGTGACTACAATAGTTCACATGAGTTATTTATTTAACTGATTCATTAGATAATACAGTTGACCAGAGCATGATTAGTGATTCACTCATTGGTTCAGTGACTACAATAGTTCACATGAGTCATTTATTTAACTGATTCATTAGATAATACAGTTGACCAGAGCATGTTTAGTGATTCAGTGATTGGTTTAGTGACTCCAATAGTTCAGTGAGTCGTTTATACAATGATTCATTATAATAATACAGTTGACCAGAGCATGTTTAGTGATTCACTGATTGATTCAATGTTTTTATGCTTTATTTTAAATCGACTGAATTGGGTTTTTTTTTAAAACAGACAGTGTGTTTTAGTGTATTAAACATTGTCCAGTGTAGGAAATGAGTGACCCAATCATGTTGATCACACCGTCTGACATTTAACATGCACTTAAAAGCAATGTATTTCCATGTAAGGGTTTGGACTATAGCTTGAGCTCCGAGGTCAAAGGTCACGCCCCCCCAAGCCCCCGGTGTCTGCAATTATTTAAATCAGCCAATAACACGGCATATGAAAGCAATTAGATATGCTCTCTGCTCATTCCCCTCCATTTGAGAATCGCTGTTAAAAACTCTGATCCTCAGTGACCCGGGGGAAAAACACAGAACGCCTACAAAAAAGCGCTGCCGCCCCACCTCGAGCTGTCTGTCACTCATTTATTAGCACACCAATGCAGGACAATAAATACAGAAACAAGGGCCTTCGCATTTGATCCGCACCACAAGAAAAGTCTCGGCTGCGAGTCCTCGGGCGTTTGGTTTTGGAGCGTTTGTGCGCTGGACGGCAGCAGACAGGGATAAATATTTATGCCGCGCTATCATAAAGAGCTCCAAGTGTTCCTAATTATTCCTGCAGTCATTTCTGTTTAAAAGTGAGAGTCAGAGCTGGTGGAGAAAGTCACAACGACAGCTTCTGGATTCAGATTTAAGCTCTGAAATACATCAAAAATACACTGAAATATAAGCTATGTCTGACTTAAAGCATTATTTTATTAGTAGTATTAATAGTAGTAGTAAGAGAATTGTTTAGATTGTTTCACTGTGTCATTTATTGAAGTGATTCATTAAAATGATTCAGTTGACCAGAGCTTGTTTTTTTTAATTATTCCCTAATATTTGATTTTATAAAGAGTTTTTATGCATAAAACAAATACCTTTTTACAACACATGTGACAAAAAAGCATTAATATTATTAGTAGTAGTAGTAGTTACTCACCAAAATCTCAGCTAGTGAACTGTTTGAATTGGTCAGATTGATTCACTGAGTCATTTATTGAAGTGATTCGTTAAAATATAAAATAAACAGCTGATCAAATCATGTTTCAATAATTATTTCATATAATTTGACCCAAAAAGAGTTGTAAAGCATGAAAAACAAATACATTTTTACCTAAAAGAAAGATTTTTACATGAACATTTATGTGTTTGATGAATACCATATGAATCATACCGTTGATCAAAGCATATTTCGATAATATTCCCTATTTCTTGACTCCATAAAGAGTTTTTAAGCATAAAACAAATACATTTTAAAACATATCTGACAAAAAAAGCATCATTATTTTTAGTAGTAGTAGTAGTAACTCATCAAATCTCAACTATTGAATCATTCAGATTGATTCACTTATTGAAGTGATTCATTAAAATATCAATTAAAACCATTGACCAGAGCATGTTTCAATAATTTTTCCATATTATTTTACCCAAAAATAGTTTTAAAGCATTCAAAACTAATACTTTTTTACCTAAAAGAAAGATTTTTACATAAACATTTGATGAATACCATTTAAACTAGAAGAAACAGCTGACAAAACGCATTATTTTAATCAATATTCTTATTATTTGTAGTATTTACTCATCAAATCTCAGCTAGTGAATTGTTTGACTGGTTCAGATTGGTTCACAGAGTCATTTATTGAAGTGATTCATTAAAATGATTCAGTTGATTAGAGCATGTTTAGGTAATTATTTGACTTCATAAAGAGTTTTAAGCATAAAGCAAATACATTTTACAACATATGTGACAAAAACATTATTATTATTATTATTATTATTATTATTATTATTATTATTATTATTATTATTATTATTATTATTTTAAGTAGTAGTAGTAGTAGTAACTCACCAAATCTCAGCTAGTGAATTGTTTGAATTGTTTAGATTGATTCACTGAGTCATCTATTGTGATTAATTAAAATATCAATTGAAACAGTGGACCAGAGCATGTTTCACTAATTATAACATTATTTCACCCAAAAAGAGTTGTAAAGCATAAAAATCTACAAGAAAGATTTTTACATAAACATTTATGCGTTTGATGCATTCTCAGCTAGTGAACTGTTTGAACTATTCAGATTGATTCACTGAGTCATTTATTGAAGTGATTTGTTAAAATGATACAGTTAACCAAAAAGCATGTTTATTCATTCATTCATTTTCTTGTCGGCTTAGTCCCTTTATTAATCCAGGGTCACCACAGCGGAATGAACCGCCCCAAAAAGCATGTTTTGTTTATTATTCCGTATTATTTGAGTCCATAAAGAGTTTTTAAGCATAAAACAAATCATTTTTACAACATATCTGACTAAAAAGCATTTTATAATTATTATTAGTAGTAGTAGTTGTAGTAGTAACTCATCAAATCTTAGCTAGTGAATTTTTTGAATTGTTCAGATTGATTTACTAAGTCATTTATTTAAGTGATTTATTAAAATCATACAGTTGATCAGAGCATGTTTCAATAATTTTTCCATATTTTTGGTCTCCATAAAAAGTTTTTAAGCATAAAAATCAAATTATAAACACATTATTTGTATAAAGGTTGTTATTATTATTTGTAGTAGTACTATTTTAGACATTATCCATTATCAGAGAAAGCAGATGAGTCGTCCAGCTCGTAGTGTGTGTGTGTGTGTTTAAGAATTTGTGTTTGCTGATTTTACACCCGTGGTGTGTGACACGGCCTTGCGGAGGGTCGCGACACAGGTCAGTCTCAGGGGCTGCTTGTATGTCTGAAAATGGATCCGCAGATGCCCTGAGACACGAAACCTGATCTCCATTTGGGCTCGTTCACCCTCGTCAGGGTTAAAGCAGTTTCAGACCTACTGTTCATTCTGATGCTGCTGATGGATTTACTCAACTAAATCTTCTCTCTGTCAGATAATGTCCAGTCAGTCAGTGTGTGTGTGTGTGTGTGTGTGTGTATGTGTGTGTGTACTTGGAAACAACATAACATAACTTAACATAACACACCATAACACACACAGCCATTGTTATTCACTCTATAATATATAATATAATATAATATAATATAATATAATATAATATAATATAATGCAATATAATATAATATAATAAAATATAATATAATATAATATGATATAATGCAATATATTATAATATAATATAATAAAATATAATATAATATAATGCAATATAATATAATATAATATGATATAATGCAATATATTATAATATAATATAATATAATGCAATATAATATAATATAATATAATATAATATAATACAATGCAATATAATATAATATAATATAATATATCATAATAAAATATAATATAATATAATATAATGCAATATAATATAATATAATATATAATATAATATAATGCAATATAATATAATATAGTATAATATAATTACTATAATAAAATATAATATAATGTAACATAATATAATGTAATATAATATAATATAATATAATATAATAAAATAAAATATAATACAATATAATATAATGCAATATAATATAATGAAATATAATATAATATAATGTAGTATAATATAATGATATAATATATTATTTAGTTTAGAGCGGGGAGATGAAGCAGCGCTTGCCATCTGAACTAACATTAAAACCTCAGACAAACAAAAGTGTCTGTTCAGCTTGTACAGCGTCACAAAAAAGATCCTATAATAATGTGCATATCTGCAGCTGTATCCCTTTTAGACTTTACCCAGACATTGTCCGTTTGATTTAGCCACCGCTGGGCTGTGTAATTTTCCTGGGAAGCACGACCACAATCCCAAAAATCGAAACCCCACTAACCGTTTCATGCATGTGGAAACATCCAGGCAACAAATAGCACAAACACAAAACGTCTGAGGCCGAATGCACATGGAAGCACAGCTGTTTTCCTTACACTTTAATGACAACAGACAAACATGACTGCATGAGTAATGCTTATCAAAGAATAACAGCTCCGACTGGCCATTATTGAGCGTTTCCAGATGAAGCGTCTCTCAGACTGCGTTTATGCTGCATTGGTTGTTAATAATTTACCAATGGGGTAAGCAAAATAATCTTAAATCAAAATGAAAAATGTGATTATTTTACTTCCCCCATTGACTGTTGTCAAAGTATTAAGGAAAAACTTGCTTAATTTTGACTCAATATTCCTGAAAACGCTAGAAAATGTTTATAAAAGGCTTCTAGATTTAGGTATTTTTAGTTATTTGGACTAGAAACAAGACAAAAACTCTGTCAATGGAGCCCATATGCTGCGATTGGAGACAATAGAGACATGATGAAAGAGCGAATTAACCAAAACCATGCTTCTACACGCATACAAACGCAAGCTCACCGCCCTTCAGACGTCATGTTTTTGCAAAATCTTTCAGGAGACGAGATGTTATTTATATAGCATGCGTGGATCATTTCCATCGGAGCTAAGCTGAAGAATTTCAGTAGATAATCCACAATTATATACAACCTCAGAGCGCTGTCAAAGCATAGTATAAATCCCAGCTATTACCCTTCTGACTGGCCGAGGCCGATGTGTTCAGATAAATCAGTTTTGGTCTCTGTGGATTTGCGTTTTGATGCTGCGTTTGCTACCTGGGGATAGTTTGAGTTTAACCCTTGTGTATAGTTCAGATTGACTCCTCTTTTGGTATGTTGGAGGTGTTTTGACTTCCATTATAATCACATTGATTGATTGTAAAGCCATGACAGCACATAATCATGCATTCTTGATTGCTGTTGGTTTTCCCTGTTGGGATTAAGAGGGACGATGTGTCAGTCTTACTGTTGACCATCAGTGTGCAGCATTAACCTTTTAGATCGGCCTGTGCTGATGAGTTTCTTTTGTTTATATGGAGTTACAGTTGAGTAACACAGCAGATTAGAGAGTGTGTGTGCAGAAATACACTTACTGGGCCCTATCATACACCGGGCTCAATAAGGCGCAAGATGTGTTTGGTGTGATTTGTTGCTATTTTCAGACCAGCGCAACAGTAATATTCACGAGAAAGTAAAGAGGCTGAATGGAGGAGGCTCGTTCTTTATTCTCGCGCTGCAGATGCTCTGTTTAACTGTTTTCTAACTAGTGAAGCGTTCAGTGTTTACACTTACAAAGTCGACATGTAAATAGCAAATGCACTATGGAGCGACACATTTGACTCCTAAAGGGAATGTGAGATGAGACTCTGATTGGTTTAATGCAGGTTATGCTCAGAACACATATACGCCACCATAAACCATTAGGCTATTAGGCCTACCCATTATTTTATTTATTTATTGAGCCTATTTTAATAACTTGTTTTCATTTTTGGGGCCATGAGCTACAGGTCAAAATAAAATCGATATGTTAACTGTATTTTAGCTGTCAAAACAGGCCTACAATATATTTTTTGGTGCTTAATTTTGCATGAGCAAATAGCAGGATAGCCTAAATTACATGTTTATTGAAGATTATCATTCAGCCTGCGGCAGTGGCGCTTTAGGTAGTGCTGTCGCCTCACACCAAGAAGGTCCTGGTTCGAACCTCGGCTCAGTTGGTGTTTCTGTGTGGAGTTTGCATGTTCTCCCCGTGTTGGCGTGGGTTTCCTCTAGGTGCTCCGGTTTCCCCCACAGTCCAAAGACATGCGGTACAGCGGAATTGGGTAGGCTGAATTGTCAGTAGTGTATGAGTGTGTTTGTGTGAATGTGTGTGCGTGTGCATGTTTCCCAGAGATGGGTTATGGCTGGAAGGGCATCCGCTGCGTAAAACGTGCTGGATAAGTTGGTCGTTCATTGGGGACTCCGGATTAATAAAGGGACTAAGCCAACAAGAAAATGAATGAATGAATTCAGCCTATCTGCGGAGCATGTGAGAGGTTGATCTGCAGCAAATCCACTTACTCGCGCACTATATCTATTTCATTTATAACACTGTAAACTTTGCAGGTCGATCATCTTTAAACTCAATAGGCATTTTTTAAGTGTCCTAACTTGAGACTGCTGCTGCATAATGGGATGTTTCTTTACACAGCAGCTTTTTTTTTCAACAGCTTTAGCGATGTCAAACTGAAAGCAGACATTCAAAATGTTTCTGTGTTTTGTCAATTTTAGCTTAATTTTAATAATATTAATAATAATTAATATAATAAGTTAAAATATTAATAATAGTGTAGACTACTTTGGGACTGTGCAGTGTCCAACTTAACATTTTTATTATGCTGCTCTAATATTAATCCCGAACTGAAAAACTAATGTGAAAATGACTGGCTGCTGCGTCTCTGCTAAAATTAATTTAGCTGCGAATTTCTTCTGCATTTTTTCCTTTTAGAGCTCAAGTGAGTTTTATTTAAAGAATTAGTTAACCAAAACATGAAAGGAATAAACTGCTCGCCTTTATGCTGTCCACTAGTACGTTTTTCTCCTGTTTAGAGTGCGCCTCCGCCGCCGCATGTGTGTATATACGGGTGCACACTGACCTGACGCGGGACCAGATCTCTGGACTATGTGCCACACTTCAATTTCACAATTTTTATAATTTAATTGATTTTTCATGATATAAAATATCTAAATTTGTGTTCTGAAGGTTGAACTGAAGGGAGTGTTTGTAATTAATGACAGAAAGACCTTTCAGTTTTGGATGAACTAATCCTTAATGAAAACCGGAGGTGGGGGGGGGAGGGGGGGGGCACAAATTCTTTCTGAGAGGCCCATAGTGCTGGGCCTGACCCCCCCTCTGTGGACTTTTTCGGTACCTATTAATCTATTGGACGTCTCCAACAGATTCGATTTTTCACCTATCGGAAAGTTAAGCTTTACAGCTTAACCCCCAATTTAAGCTTTTTTATTGCTTTTTTATTTTTTATAAGCAATTTTATTGCTTTAGCTAGCCAATAAAAGCGTAATAAAAGGTCTTGATCTCAGCCAGACGCCAGGGACAACAGTTATCTGTGGCGAGTCACGTCTCAGATCTCACTTATAGTAATTACACTTCTATCCCACAGAGACAGATCTACCAGTATGGTGATGTGGCCCAAGTTAAATCTTCAACCCAGGCTCATTGTGGAAACGTAGTCCCGCGGACGTTTCAGGAGACCGCGGAATACATCCCGGCGGGTACGTACGGCTGCAGTTTTTGTTTTCGCGAATCCGCGAGAGGCTGCTGTTGTGCGCTTTTTCGCACCTCAGACGCCTCTCGCAAGTGCGGTTCGCGCCCGCACTGTTCTCGCGTGAACCCGCCGTGGGTCAGCTGTCAGACTGACTGGATGATTGACTTCGCGACCGGCCAATCGGCCGACTTGCCCTCCTCCTTCCCTGAACCCAACCAATTTTACCGATCGACCCGCCCGCCCGCTCGCTTCCCTAAACCCGAGCAACAGTTCACAAAAGCCGTCCAAAAAAATAAAAGCCCTGATTTTTTTATTCTACCGCGTTTCCGGATTTCGCCGCGTTCTCGCCCTGTCACGAAACTCGTTCACTTAATTTTTGGAATTCTGTTTTTGTCTTACCTGATTGCTGGAGCTGCTCTTCCCCGGACTCGAAACCGGTCGCCGTGGTCAACTCCTCTCCACATCTCGAGCCTGCCGACGTACACGCTGAGCTGAGTGGACAAACGGGTTGCAGCGGGGAAGCACTCCACAAGGAGGTAAGGCAAGCGCGAAAGGGAACAGCGTCACACCGCCCCGCAGCGTTCGCTTGAAAAAAATAAACGCGCCCGTACGTACCCCCCGGGACGTATTCCGCTGTCTCCAGAAACGTCCGCGGGACTACGCTTTCAGAATGAGCTTGGGTTGTAAATCTTTAAACTGCCAAATTAAAGACAGTTTTTCCATATTTCAAAACACCGGTGTATCATATTTCCTCATTTTACTCTGGGACTTCCCCAAGTGTGCCGCAAGCCTGCGTTTGAGTGAAGGTCTCGGCCGTTAGATCGCCCCCTGGGGGCTGGCTGCAGTACAAGTCATAAAGCCCGCCTCCTCCGTGTTAATAAAGGAGACTTGAGCCCAAATAAAAAAATTAATTACACTTGTAATAAAATGTCCCGAAAGATGGTTCTGGTGGATTAAGGCACTGGTTATTGTGCTGAAATAGGTGCAGATCTTCATTTTTGTAAACAGTTTGTTTTTAGCAGTAATTTAATGCTGGGCGTGTCATCGTGATTGACAGCTGTGATTGACAGTTTCTCAAAGCGCGGCGTCTGAGCTTCGGCAGGAGACTGAAGTGTTATTATTCGATTTCTTTGTTATTTTACCATGACAAAATGAGTTCAGCAGTAAACTATAGTTTCTGACATACATGATCCTGGTGGAACACTGTTTATTCGCTAAGTTCAGGGCTTTTTTCGGGCTTTATTAGTTTGCTGATACACGCCTAGCCACCCAGATAGCAAAATACACTCGGGCAAGTTCCGGCTAGATTCTCGCCTGCCGGAGACTTACCCCTCAGAGCTCAGACTGACTACCTCTGCTGGACCTACTCCGGATGCCTGGACTCACTGCCCGATTCCAGCCCGAGTCAATCGAGCCAGATGCGGCGGCCGAGCGAGCCGGCGCTGCCGCATACGAGTCGGAATCAGCCCGCGACGCCGCGAGTAGGTTATGCGCTGCGGCCTGGAGCTGGCGCGATTGAATATATAAAACCCTCATATTTGTTAACGTTATTACATCCATTTGTGTTGATATGACAGCAAACGCATGCTGAGAAGTTCGGGGGGCGTAGTTGATTTTACATAAAGCGTTTGGTTGGAAGCTCGACTCCGCTCATTTTCGCGGCTCCTCCTCTGGCTCCATCAGACAGTCCTTCTGCGCATGTCAAGAATCCAATTTCAGCAGTCTTTTGCGACAGTTTGTGCCCGTCAAGCAGGCGTTTTGCCCTCAAGGCGTTCAATGGGAAAAGGGGCTGAAGCGTCGTCCATATTTTTTACAGTCATTGGACTTCCCCATTCTGGTGATCACCCCTCCTCTGTGGACACCTATCAGTGTATGTCGAGGATGGTTCTGTGGATCAGTTGCTGATTGGCTGTTAAAACCAACCAGCAACTCCTTAGCAACCACCTAGAAACCACTCAGAACACCCTAGCAACAACTTAGCAACTGCCTAGCAACCACCTAGAAAACCCTAGCAATCAATTAGTAACACCTAAGCAGCAGCCTAGCAACAAGTCAGAATGTCCTTGCAACCACCTAACAACACCTTAGCAATCAGATGACCTCAGCGTCCACCTAACAACCAATTAGAGCAGTACATCATTGCACTGAAGAGATTTGTCACAGCAAACCCCACTCACATTATCTTTAAATCAAAGATTAACTTCCTAAAAAGATCAGTTGTCTTTTGATAAGCATGAACAGCAGGTTTCAGTGTTTCTAACCAAAAATTCATATCATAGCTGCTGCCGTCCCGCATCGTGATGATAAACACATGCAGGTATTTATTAGATTCATTAATGCTAAACATATCCATACATTCGTGTTTGGCGGAGGCTGAGAACGCAGGGGTTTCGCTCTGCTCTTTGGCTTTGTGTGAAAAACGCAGTTGTTTGGCAGAACAACAAAGAGTCTGTCGAGCACAAACAACACAAACTCCATCCAGACTGTCCCGATGCTTATATATCGCTCAGTAAAACCGCCAGTTCTCCAGCTACGCTTCTGACACATCACACTTTCTGAACTCTAAGAAATGCTCAGTTATTAAACTCAAACTGAGTAAAATATGGACAAACCCGAGCATTAGGTTAAGCCTTGTGTGCTGCTGGGTCGTTGTCTTCCACTGTGGGCTGATTTTGAGTCCTCATTTGCTCACAGCTTTCTCTGTGTTTCAGCAAATGTGAGGATTTTTGCTGACACATCTTTTTTTGGTGCATATTTTGGGAAAATGCTTTGAAAGTTTTCATGATCTCAACAACACACTCAAAATTGCCTCCCCTCTGGTGATGTTGGTGGCTTTATTGATGCATTGACTACCATTATTCATTCATTCATTTTCTTTTTCGGCTTAGTCCCTTTATTAATCAGGGGTCACCACAGCGGAATGAATCGCCAACTTATCCAGCATGTGTTTTATGCAGCTGATGCCCTTCCAGACTGAGAATCATCCATACACACTCATTCACACTCATACACGACGGACAATTTTAGCCTACCCAATTCACCTGTACCGCATGTCTTTAGACTGGGGGAGAAACCCGGAGGAAACCCACGCTAACCAGGGGAGAACATGCAAACTCCACACAGAATCACCAACTGACCCAGCCAGAGTTCAAACCAGCAACCTTCTTGCTGTGTGTAACAAAGGGTTTGACGCAGAGGGATCCATTTGCAGTATATTTATTAAACAGAGTTTAATCTCATGGACAACACAATCTCATGGACAACAAGCAATCCGGCTTTAAGAAAGGCCACTCAACTGAGACTGCCCTGCTCTCGGTCGTGGAGGATCTCAGACTGGCTAAAGCAGACTCTAAATCATCAGTCCTCATCTTGCTAGATTTGTCAGCTGCTTTTGACACTGTCAACCACCAGATCCTGCAATCTACGCTCGAGTCACTGGGCGTTGCGGGCACTGTTATACAATGGTTCAGATCTTACCTCTCTGACATGTCATTCAGGGTGTCTTGGAGGGGAGAGGTGTCCAACCTACAGCATCTAAACACTGGGGTACCTCAAGGCTCTGTTCTTGGGCCACTTCTCTTCTCCCTCTACACATCATCTCTAGGACCAGTCATCCAGAGACATGGATTCTCCCACCACTGCTATGCTGATGATACCCAACTATACCTCTCTTTTCATCGTGATGATCCCTCGGTTCCAGCTCGTATCTCAGCCTGCCTGTTGGATATTTCACACTGGATGAAAGATCATCATCTTCAGCTGAACCTCGCAAAAACGGAAATGCTTGTAGTTTCTGCAAACCCGACTCTACATCATAACTTTTCAATCCAGATGGATGGGGCAACCATTACTGCATCCAAAATGGTGAAAAGCCTTGGAGTAACGATTGATGACCAACTAAACTTCTCTGACCACATCTCTAGAACTGCTCGATCGTGCAGATTCACACTCTATAACATCAGAAAGATCCGACCCTTCTTATCTGAACATGCAGCTCAACTCCTTGTTCAAGCTCTTGTTCTCTCCAGACTGGATTACTGCAACTCTCTACTAGCCGGGCTTCCAGCTAACTCTATCAAACCTCTTCAGCTGCTCCAGAACGCAGCAGCACGAGTGGTCTTTAATGAACCTAAAAGAGCACATGTCACTCCGCTGCTCATCCGTTTGCACTGGCTGCCAGTTGCTGCTCGCATCAAATTCAAAGTTCTGATGTTTGCTTACAAAGCGACTTCTGGCCTTGCTGCTTCTTATCTGCTCTCACTTCTGCAGATGTGTGTGCCCTCCAGAAACTTGCGTTCTGTGAATGAACGTCGCCTCGTGGTTCCATCCCAAAGAGGGAAGAAATCACTTTCGCGAACTCTCGCGTTCAATCTGCCCAGTTGGTGGAATGAACTCCCTAACTGCATCAGAACAGCAGTCACTCGCTGTCTTCAAGAAACGACTAAAAACTCAACTATTTAGTCTCCACTTAACTTCCTAATCTGCAATTGCCTCTCTGAATATCACACTAACTGTACCCAAAAAAAAAAAAAAAAAATTACTAATACTACTAATACTTCCCTTCTTAGACTTCACAGACCTGAAACTTGCCTACAGCACTTCTTCATTGTTGCTCTTAGTTGTGTAAATTGCTTCCTTGTCCTCATTTGTAAGTCGCTTTGGATAAAAGCGTCTGCTAAATGACTAAATGTAAATGTAAATAACAATAATCACACAGATGTTATGCGTGTGCGAACTCGCATCCAACACAGTAGTATCAAGTCGAAGGCCTGGCGGCAGGCAAACACAAGGCGAGTATTCAGGCATGGGTCAGAGGCAGGCGGCGAGGATCAAAGTCTGTACTCAGGCTAGGGTTCAGGGCAGGCGGCAGGCAAGACAGGGTCGAGAGACAGTCAAGCAGGCAAGGATGCAGAACAAGCCGGGGCAGAACAAGACTTCGCACTGAAGCGTGTGTGAGTGCTGCTTATGTGTGTGTGCCAGGTGATTATTAGATGTGCTGCAGGTGTGTGTGACAATCAGTCAATGAGGATGATGTAATGTGTTAGAAGTCCGGTGATGATGACCTCTGCTGGCCAGCGAGGGGAATGACTGGGACCGAGTCGGTGACACTGTGAGGCGACAGCACTACTTACTGCACCACCTTGTCACCCAACTTCCATTATAATCACATTTATTGATTGATATTTAATTAATAATTGATTCCTTACATGTATATAGCACTTTTCTGGACACTCGCTGCACACATTGGGGGAATCTCCTCCACCACCAGTGTGCAGCATCCACCTGGATGACGTAACAGCAGCCATATTATGCCAGACCACACAACACACACCAGCTTATTGGTGGAGAGGAGACAGAATGATGAAGCCAGTTAAAATATGGGGATGGTTCGGAGGCCAGTGGGCAGATTTGGCCAGGATGCCAGGGTTAACCACAGAGAGCCTCGGTTTAACGTCTCCTCCGAAAGACGACGCTCACTGAGCAGTATAAAGTCCCTATCAATATACTGGGGCATTAGGACCCACACAGAAAACAGGTTGAGCACCCCCTGCTGGCCTCACTTACACCACTTCCAGCACAACCTAGCTTTCCCATGTGGTCTCCCATCCAGTTATACAGACCGGGCGAAGCCCTGCTTAGCTTCAGTGAGCGACCATGTGAGAGTTGCAGAGAGCTAACTGCCGGATTGTGAAGCCATGTCAGCATATAATCATGCATTCTTGATTGTTGCTGCTTTTCCCTGTTGGGATCAGGCGCAATGTGTCATATTTACTGTTGATCAACCAAAAAGCCATCAGACCAAAGCAGTCTAAACAAGTCACGTGCAAGAAAACTCTCCTCACACTGGTCAGAATTGCAGAATATGTTATTATTTTAATTTATGATGATGAGAAATGAGAGATTATGGGCCCTATCATACACCCGGCGCAGTGTGGCGCAAGGCGCGGCGCAATACTTGTTTGGTAGTTTCAGCTTGGCGCAAGAGTGGTTTTGAGGCGTTGCGCTACGCTGTTTAAATAGCAAATGCATTAGCGCTCATTTGTGCGCTCATAGGCGTTCTGCTCTAAAAAGGAGGCGTTCTGAGGTGGACCGCTGGCGTGTTGCTATATTGAGAGACTATAATAGATTTTTCATTAGACCAAAACAAACCCGGTCTAAACTCAGAGTTGCGCCTCGCTTACACACTGCTTAATACACACAAGAGAGCAATAGGCAAATATATTTACATATGAAAAATGTAAATATTAAGGACATATATAGGATATAATAAGAATAGATATAGGATATAAATATAAAGGATTAAAATATTACAAAACATATTATTTTCTAGCCTACATAAATATGAAAAATCACTGCTTTCATGTCTTCTTCATCTCGGGAGGCTTTTTCAGTTCATTCATGACTATTTGCTTTTGTATAATGTTATTATTATTAGCAGTATTACTTATTATATCCATATTTATATTTGTTTTATTAAAAACAAGCTTAGATTTGTCCACCGGTCAGGTTTTGGATCATATGGGGCACAGCATGTGTTTTAGGATATAACTCAGGTTTCTGAGCACACTTCATTATTATTATTCATTTATTCGTTTGCTGGAAATTAGAACTGAATTTAGAAATAGTTTTGAAATGAATATTTGCGCTTAACAAACAAAAGTATTTATTTATAGACTAATTGATGTCTGTGTGTAAAGGTTTCCCAATCCAAGAGCGAAAGTGAAAGTGATCCATTATCTCTCATTCTCACGCAGTAGATGCTCTGTTTAGCTGTTTTCTGTTAAAAACTGTGAACTGTTTGCTTGAGAAATGCTCAGTTTTTCCACTTAGACTTACTTTGCGTTCTGTAAATAGCGAATGCGCTCTTGGCGTGACGCAGCTGGCTCTTAAAGGGAATGGAAGATGAGACTCTGATTGGTTTATTCTCTAAACACACCTATAACTCATTAAGAAAATAAGCTCAACCTTTTTAGACCATGCGGCACGGCGCAAAGCAGATTTTCCGGCCTTAAATTAGCAAAACTGCATTCTGACACGCCCTGAAAGTGTTTGCGCCCTGCGTTTTGCGCTCTGCGCATGGACCGTCAAAATAGAGCCCTAAAAGTGAAAAGGTGCACTTTCCTTTTGAATGGTGACTCCCACTGATATCGACACCAAATATAAACTTCAGTTGTTATATATAAGCACACTTGGCACTAAAAAAGCAATCAGGATAATATTTATTTACACTGGTTTATTAGCTATAATTGCTCACGTTGTCTTCTGTGATGGTATTTGAGTTTTGTTTGATGCAGCAGTCATGAATGCATGATTATCTGCTGTCATGGCTTTACAATCAATAAATAAGATTATAACAGAAGTCAATGGAGCAAAAGCACACCAACATCACCAAAGGAGAGTCAATCTAAACAACACACAAGGGTTAAATTTGCACTTGCACAACATCCACCCAGACAATATATCCCTTTAAACTATTTAAAATGTTGATAAACGTCACTATTTACACCTTTTCAAGGTTATAAATTGTTGTAAGAAAGATCAAGATCTCATAATGCAATTCAAAGCAGAAATAAGCAGGCAGAAAATAAAGCATTAATCAAACACTGCTCATTTACAGATATTTCTACAGTACATCACAGACATGATGCTATAATGTCAGACCCATATCAAGCTCACGGTCATAATAATGAGCTTCAGATTCTGAAATCATTAAGAAAACTCGTAAAACAGCTCTCATGTTTGACAGCAGAACAACCTGTTGCATGTGATTGTGGTAATCAAAAGCATTCTTGTGTTGAACGTGCTCCAAATGCGCTTAAACGTCTCCAGCGCTCGTCTTTGATAGTCATCTGTTGGAGATGAGATTCACACACCTCTTCCTCATGTTCCTCGTTTACCTCCTTTATGGATGTTATGGTAATGTGATATGCAGAACTCATCTGCGCTTCGTTAATTCACCACCTTAAAGACTGATTAGTTCATATCCTTCCTAATGTCACACTACTGTGCACTGGAAAACAGACAGCGGGGAAATAAGTCATCCCAAACACGTCACCATTCTTCTCAGTAAACATCTTTCTAGAGCTGCTGTTGACTTGAAATTTTCTCTGGATGTTGGTACCAACCAGAGAAATCCATGAATGCAAAGAAAACAAATCAAATTATTTTAGAAATGAAGTTCTGTGTGATAAAAATGAAACAGAATATAGATACTAATAAAACTGTAAAGTTTAGTGTGTATGATTAGAATATACACTCACCGGCCACTTTATTAGGTACACCTTACTAGTACTGGGTTGGACCCCTTTTGCCTTCAGAACTGCCTTAATCCTTCATGGCAGAGATTCAACAAGCTACTGGAAATATTCCTCAGAGATTTTGCTCCATATTGACATGATAGTCGGCTGCACATCCATGATGCCAATCTCCCGTTCCACCTTATCCCAAAGCTGCTCTATTGGATTGAGCTCTGGTGACTGTGGAGGCCATTTGAGTACAGTGAACTCATCGTCATGTTCAAGAAACCAGTCTGAGATGATTGAGCTTTATAACATGCTGCGTTATCCTGCTGGAAGTAGCCATCAGAAGATGGAGACACTGTGCTCATAAAGGGATGGACATGGTCAGCAGCAATACTCAGGTAGGCTGTGGCGTTGATGCTCAATTGGTACTAATGGACCCAAAGAAAATCTCCCCCACACCATTACACCACCACCACCAGCCTGAACCGCTGATACAAGGCAGGATGATCCATGCTTTCATGTTGTTGAGGCCAAATTGTGAGCCGAGCATCCGAATGTGTCAGCAGAAATGGAGACTCATCAGAGCAGCAACGTTTCTCCAATCTTCTATTGTCCAGTTTTGGTGAGTCTGTGTGAATTGTAGCCTCAGTTTCCTGTTCTTAGCTGACAGGAGCGGCACCCGGTGTGCTCTTCTGCTGCTGTAGCCCATCCGCCTCAAGGTTGGACGTGTTGTGTGTTCAGAGATGCTCTTCTGCAGAGCTCGGTTGTAACGAGTGCTTATTAATGGGGTTTGCCATAGGCAAAGTCCATTCTTACAATTGTGCCGGTTTATTATTATTCTTCTTCCATCTTCCGTGCGCTTTTTCGGCGCGTAACTAGTCCCGCAGCTTTTGTCCCACACCCTTGAAAGTGGTGTCAAATCGTCCGGTTTTATCGGGAATGGTGTGCTATGACTTTTGTAAGGGGTCGGGGGTTTTTTGGCCCCGCAGGGGCCAAAACACCCCCCCAAAAATCCCATAGACTTAACATTGAGCCGAACTTTGACGACTCACAGCGCCGCGTGTGAATTTCATAGAAATATGGGATTCACAGCATCTGTAGAGGGTTGCAGCCTAAGTGAGAACATACCTTGCAAGGGGGTAAAAGTTGCACCCCTGGGGCTCTAGGACGTCCCAAAGTGCTCCCATTGACTTACATTGGCCCCATTGACTCCCATTCATTTTTCTAGAAGAGCACTAACGCCCCCGCGAAATGGGACGACCTTTAAAGCGTCATAGCGCCAAGTGTGAAATTCGTAGAAATATGGGATTCGCAACATCTGTAGGGGGTTGCAGCCTGTATGAGAACATACCCCCAAAGGGGGTATAAGTTGTACCCCTGGGGTGCTAGGACGTCCCAAAGGGGTCCCCATTGACTTTACATGGCCCATTGACTCCCATTCATTTCTTGACTCGCATGTCAATCACATTACATAGCAGTGTCATACAGACTTGGGGGTTGCCTTACTTGACTGAGGCAACCAATCAGCATCTCAATATGATTTTGAAGCTCACAAGCCACGCCCCCCCAAACCACTTAAAGACCCTTAATAAGTGCCCCATTGACTTAACATGGGGTGGGATGTCCCATTGCATATCCCATTGACTTCCATTATAAAGGTCACACATCTATAACATTACATAGGAGTGTCATAGAGACATGGGGGTGGGCTCATCTGACTCAGACAACCAATCAGCATCTCAATATGATAATGAAGCTCATAAGCCACGCCCCCAAACTGGTCCCATAGACTGCCATTATAACTGCCCTACATGCATATCTTTGCTTAGCAGTGTCCTATTGGCTTGGGGGATGGCTCATCTGACTCAGACAACCAATGAGCATCTCAATATGATAATGAATCTCACAAGCCACGCCCCCAAACTGGTCCCATAGACTGCCATTATAACTGGCCTACATGCATATCTTTGCTTGGCAGTGTCCTATTGACTTGGGGGTTGGCTCATTTGACTTGGACAGCCAACCACATTCAAGTTCACTCTGTAACCTCGCCCATAGCAACAAAAGAGAGTACCCTAGCAACCGTTTATCAACAGCTATATCTCAGCATCGGAACATCGTAGAGACTTGGGGATTGGCTCGTTTGACTCATGCTAGCAAACGGAACTTCCTATATGCTACACATGCTAGCAGTGACTAGCTACATGCTAATATTGACTAGCCATGTACTGTAACTTGCTAGAAATGCTCACTAAGTATAAATATTTCATCAGGCATGTATGTGAGGCTTGCCTAGTAACCACCCAGGGTACCCTAGCAACTGCCTAGCAACCACCCAAATTACCCTAGCAACCACCTAGCAACCACCTAGTAACGCCTTAGTAAGGGCCTAGCGACCACTCAGGACACCCTAGCAACCGCCTAGCAACGCCTTAGCAACCACTTAGAATACCCTAGCAACCACCTAGCAACACCTTAGCAACCACCTAGCAACCACTCAGAACACCCTAGAAACCGCCTAGCAACACCTTAGCAACCACCTAGCAACCACTCAGAATACCCTAGCAACCGCCTAGCAACAACTTAGCAACCACTCAGAACACCCTAGCAACCACCTAGCAACACCTTAGCAACCGCCTAGCAACCACTCAGAACACCCTAGCAACCGCCTAGCAACACCTTAGCAACCACTTAGCAACCACTCAGAACACCCTAGCAACCGCCTAGCAACACCTTAGCAACCACCTAGCAACCACTTAGAACACCTTAGCAACCGCCTAGCAACACCTTAGCAACCACCTAGCAACCACTCAGAACACCCTAGCAACCGCCTAGCAACCACCTAGCAACCACTCAGAACACCCTAGCAACCACCTAGCAACCACTTAGGACACCTTAGCAACCGCCTAGCAACACCTTAGCAACCACGTAGCAACCACTCGGAACACCCTAGCAACCGCCTAGCAACCACCTAGCAACCACTCAGAACACCCTAGCAACCGCCTAGCAACACCTTAGCAACCACCTAGCAACACCTTAGCAACCACCTAGCAACCACTTAGGACACCTTAGCAACCGCCTAGCAACACCTTAGCAACCACCTAGCAACCACTCAGAACACCTTAGCAACCGCCTAGCAACCACATAGCAACCACTCAGAACACCCTAGCAACCATTTACATTGCCCTAGCAACCACATAAACACATGAATTTAACCATTTCTCCACATTTACTGCTATTTTGCCCAGTTTAGTACCATTTTGTACCCCATCGATTTGCCACGCAAACCCCATTCACATTTCCTTTAGGAAATGTACAATTCTAGTTTGAGTTACTGTTGCCTTTCTATCAGCTGGAACCAGTCTGGCCATTCTCCTTTGGCATCAACAAGGCATTTGCGCCCACAGAACTGCCGCTCACTGGATATTTTCTCTGTTTCTCTGTAAACCCTAGAGATGGTTGTGCATGAAAATCCCAGTAGCTCAGCAGTTTCTGAAATACTCAGAGCAGCCCGTCTGGCAGCAACAACCATGCCACGTTCAGAGTCTCTTAAATCCCCTTTCTTCCCCATTCTGATGCTCGCTTTGAACTGCAGCAGATCCTCTTGACCATGTCTACATGCCGAAATGCAGTGAGCTGCTGCCATGTGATTGGCTGATTAGAAGTTTGCGTTAATGAGCAGTTGGACAGGTGTACCTATTAAAGTGGCCGGTGAGTGTTGATAATAATAAAGGTGTAGTTTGGTGAGTGTGTGTGTGATCCGAACATAGATATTAATAAAAGTGTAAAGTTAAGTGTGTGTGATCAGAATGTAGACAGGAATGATAGTGTTATGTCTCTTTGTTTAATAGTGTGTATTGTACAGTATGCAGTTGTTAATTTCTCAGTATTTCTGATGTGCTGTTGTGTTTCTCCTGCAGCGTGTGTGAAGGAGGTTCAGCAGGTGTGTGAAAACTCCTCAGATGAACATCTACAGCCGTTCAAAGACAAGATGGAGACCTTCATCAGCACTGGTGAGTCTCAGAAAGGTTGTTATTTGAAAATGAAATGTGAAAGAGATATGCTTTAAAGGTGCAGTGTGTAAGATTGACACCCTGTGGTGGCTCTAGGTGTTGCACGCCTAGTTCAAAACACTTTTTCACCTGGCCCCTTCTCTATATAAAATAAAAAATGAAAACAAAACAAATAAGACTTTCTCCAGAAGAAAAAATATTATAGGAAATACTGTGAAGAGGGCGTCATGGTGGCGCAGTGGGTAGCATGATCGCCTCACAGCAAGGTGGTCGCTGGTTCGAGCCTCGGCTGGGTCAGTCAGCGTTTCTGTGTGGAGTTTGTATTTTCTACCCGTGTTGGCGTGGGTTTCCCCCGGGTGCTCCCCCACATAGCCCCCGATTACAGCTCTACTCTAAGGGTCTTTGGTTATTGTCAAATAAACGCACACTTAAAGTAGTTCCGGCAGGTTTTGAGCGCATTACAGCTCCTTATTACTCAAATGAATCATTACAAAAGCTACAGCAGTCAAATTGTCCGTAGTGTATGTGTATGAATGAGAGTGTGTGGGTGTTTCCCAGTGATGGGTTGCAGCAGGAAGGGCATGAGCTGCGAAAACATATGCTGCATAAGTTGGCGGTTCATTCCACTGTGGCGACCCCAGATTAATAAAGGGACTAAGCCGAAGAGAAAATGAATGAATACTGTCAACAGTTTCTTGCTCTGTTAAACATCATTTGGGAGATACTTGAAAAGGAAAGAATAATCACAGCAGGGTGAATAATGTTGCACTCTGTTTATATTGGGACCTGACCCAGACCCGACTGACCATTTCAAATGAAATACCCATTAAAAAGAAATGGATTAGCACAATCAGAATTTGGCTGAACATTGGACCCAAAATTGCAGTGTAATGTTTGTTTCTGTGCATGATACCTGCAGAAACACACACACACACACACACACACACACTCTCATGCAGAATGAAGCTGGTCAGGCTGTGGTGTGTCCGGATGGGGATCGGGTTGCCCTAAACCTCCGTCCTGAACTGTGTTTGTGTTGTAAAGCTGGCAGGAGAACTTTGACTGTGTCCTCGTAAAGATCTGCCCTCCGCAGCAGGGATCATGCACAGACCACCAAACTGCATCTGACATTTATTTTTAGTTCCACCCAGATCACTTCATGACAGTTAAACGCTGTAGTGTATTTAGTTTCTTGAATTAATTTTATTTCATTATCTGGAGTGTATTTTATCAGGATTCAGTATTTGGTTTTTTAGATTACTGGAGTGTATATTTATGTCAGGGCGGCACGGTGGCTCACTCTGGCCTTACAGCAAGAAGGTCACTGGTTCGAGTCCTCGGCTGGGTCACTTGGTGTTTCTGTGTGGAGTTTGCATGTTCTCCCCATGTTGGTGTGGGTTTCCTCCAAGTGCTCCGGTTTCCCCAACAGTCCAAACACATGCGCTATAGGGGAACTGATCAACTAAACTGGTCATACTGTATGAGTGTGTGTGAATTAATGGGTGTTTCCCAGTACTGTGTTGCAGCTGGAAGGGCATCCACTGTTTAAAACATATTCATTCCACTGTGGCGACTTCTGAAATAAAGACTGACCCGAAGGAAAACGAATGAATATTCATGTGATATTTGCAATATTTTGGGAATTCAATTAGATTGCGTTGAACCCTCGTATTACAGATTTCCATAGTAAATATATAAATCTCAATTTAATTAATAAATGCTGACTCTTATGACTGGTTTTGGGATTTTTTAATAAAATGGAAAAAGGTTTGCTCACATTTTATGACCCTGAATCCTTAAACCAGTCATAAGGGTCAGTTTTTTTCTTATTGCATTAATATTTATACGTTTATTGTGAAAATGCAGTCTGAGGGAATAAAATAATCCAATTGGACTCCCAAAATATTGCGAACATCACATAAACGTGCATCTAAATTACTAATCTAATTCACACTGTACCTGGGCTCCACACAGCTCCTTCATGTTGTCACAACACAAATCGATTAGGTTAACTCGAATGTTATCACAAATGTAAGTGGATTAAACAAAACAAACTCAAGAACTTCGTTGAGCTCATTTTAAATAAGTAATGTAAACAAGCAAACATTAGCCTGAAGTGGCCCAGAGAAGATCTGAAAATGTGGCCCAGTTATCCTAAAGCATATGTGGGCCACTTTTGGCAAATATTCGGCCCAGTAAACTCTAGCTAATGCAGCCGTTAGCCTGAAGTGGCCCAGAGAAGATATGGCAAAATGTGGCCCAGTTATCCTAATACATATGTGGGCCACTTTTGGCAAATATTCGGCCCAGTTATCTCTGGCTAATGCAGCCGTTAGCCTAAAGTGGCCCAGAGAAGATATGGCAAAATGTGGCCCAGTTATCCTAATACATATGTGGGCCACTTTTGGCAAATATTCGGCCCAGTTATCTCTGGCTTATGCAGCCGTTAGCCTAAAGTGGCCCAGAGAAGATATGGCAAAATGTAGCCCAGTTATCCTAATACATATGTGGGCCACTTTTGGCAAATATTCGGCCCAGTTATCTCTGGCTTATGCAGCCGTTAGCCTAAAGTGGCCCAGAGAAGATATGGCAAAATGTGGCCCAGTTATCCTAATACATATGTGGGCCACTTTTGGCAAATATTCGGCCCAGTTATCTCTGGCTTATGCAGCCGTTAGCCTAAAGTGGCCCAGAGAAGATATGGCAAAATGTAGCCCAGTTATCCTAATACATATGTGGGCCACTTTTGGCAAATATTCGGCCCAGTTATCTCTGGCTTATGCAGCCGTTAGCCTAAAGTGGCCCAGAGAAGATATGGCAAAATGTAGCCCAGTTATCCTAATACATATGTGGGCCACTTTTGGCAAATATTCGGCCCAGTTATCTCTGGCTAATTCTGTCATCCTAAAGCGGCCCAGAGGAGATATGGCAAATGTGGACCAGTTACCTTTAAACTTATGTGGGCCACATAGGCTAAAGTCACCATCGTGGAGAAAAGTGTTTGCTTTAGTTGGGCTTTTAGCCCTGAATCTCTTAATATAAATGTTCTTTTGAGCTGCTGTAACCTTTATGAACTTTGCTTGAAAAATGTATTCATTACAGCAAACAAGACGAGTAAAAAAACAACGAAATGAAGTGAGACACAACCTGTGATGAAATAATATAACTCACTGATGTTCACCAATGTTTAATCTATTATTAGAAGTACTGTAATAACATGCTTGCACATGCCACACAATTATGGAGGTTTATAAGCTAATAACATGCTATGGTTCAATGTCTGCTCACAGAGACATCAATAATCAGCGTATGAACCTCAACACTGGCGACAAATAACAACATGAACAAAACTCACAAACAAGAGACTGAACGTGACAAAATCAACAACACCAACATGAACAGCAGAATCACCAGCAGATCATGAAAACCGCAGCATCAATCAGCTGCAGAATGTAGTCATGCTGCAATGCATGCTGGGGTTTTTGTACTCTGCCACACCCAGTGTAGGGTGTAGATCTGGGCCAGAATAAAAAGCAAACTGTGGCCCAGAATAGGGTCAGTTCTGGTTTACTTAGTTGAATTCTGGCTAATATGTGGTTTTGCTTTGGCTTAATTGTGGCCCAGATCTGGCAAACAGGAGCGGACCGCCCTAGAGCTATCATTCCATGTAGTATGTGGTCCAGATGTAAGTGTCTGGTGTGGGCCGGATCTGGGCCAGAATAAAAGCAAACCCTGGCCCGGAATAGGGTCAGTTCTGGTTCATTTCTTTGAATTCTGGCTGATATGTGGTATTGCTTTGGCTTAATTATGGCCCAGATCTGGCAAACGGGACCGGACCGCCCATGTCATGACTGTGTTTGTCCACCAGATGCCACTGTAGTTCGGCATCACACTCCCAGTGAACTACAGTGGCTTAAGAACTACAAATCCATACATACCTCGCACACACACCGGAATTCACTTACACTGATTTGCAATCACAGCTGTCTGTTTTCCCCGTTGATTTCCTGGACTATTTATGCCACCATTCCACCTCTGTTTGTCAGTTCGTCGTTCGCCCTTGTGGTATGTGTTACCCGATTAGTCTTGTATCCTGTCAAAGTTGTTAATTCTAGGTCTGTTTGACCCACTGGTTTGTTTGTTTATTTTGTCACTTTGTTATTTTGATTTTTGTATTTTAGTCACTGTCACTGCACAATAGTCATTTTAATCTGCACTTGAATTCTACTCCTGTTTTTGTTCCCGTTTTCAATCCCGTACCGTGACAGCCCAAGTGCCATCATCCCATGCAGTATGTGTGCTGAATGAAAGTGTCTGGTGTGGGCCAAATTTGAGCCACATGAGTTTTGCTGGCTGGGTTTTACCAGGTTACAGAAAAAAAAACATGCTCACAACATCCAATCAGATAACAGGAACCAAAAAGCAATCTGGTGTTCACGACTTCACACAGAAGGCAGCATTCAAAGACTGAAAAGCACAAATTGTTTCTCGATTCTAAGACTGTATTTGCACCCAATTGACAAAAAGTCGCAGGCAAATTAGAATGACAAGGCAGCACTGGCCTGATCGGGCCAGTAATGCTGCGTTCACACCAGACGCGCATCAAGCACGTCAAGCGTGAGTGATTTACATGTTAAGTCAATGCAAACGCGCGAATAGACATCCCGCGGCGCGATACGCGTGGATGGCGCAGCGCGAATGACGAGAATTGCGTGGTGCGCATGCCGCGAATGGCGTGGCGCGAATTGAGCGTTTGCGTGCTTGACACGCTTAATGCGCATTTCGCGCGAATCACTCGTGTTCGAAAATCTGAACTTCAGCAGACATTCGCGGCGCGTTAACCAATCAGGTGCTTGCTCTTGTAGGGCCGTGATTGTGATGTATCGCCTGTTGTCGATGTCCCAGGGGAAATCCCCCAGCAGACACCGACAAGAAGTTCATCAAACTGGGCTGGGCTCAGTCAGAAGCACCGTTGAAAACCTCCATCAGCCAGGTTCAGTTTCTGGAGGAGTCTATG
>NC_133192.1:1325000-1327500 GCF_049306965.1 Danio rerio
GTTGTTATTTTATAACTTCTTACACTCAACATTGATCTCGCTGCTGTCTGTAAGGAATAACTGAGATGTTATTGATTCATTCTGCTCTTCCTCTCAGTATAATGTGCTGTTTGTGTTTTATCCGCAGCTCAGGCTGAGTACACGTCTGAAGACGAGCGTCTGCAAGCGGCTCAGAAAAGGTAAGAAACACCTGGAGAATCGCCTGTGTGTGTGTGTGTGTGTGTGTGTGTGTGTGTGTGTGTGTGTGTGTGTGTGTGTGTGTGTGTGTGTGTGTGTGAGAGAGAGATTGATGTGCATGTAAAAGCGCTGCTGTGTGGTTTATTAGCAGATCACATTCACACCTGCCGTTTGTTTCGCTGTCTGCACTCATTAGTGTCACCTGATAAGAAGCTCCCTAGTGAGTCGCCTACTGTTGAAGACTAAATTATTCGCCCTCCTGGCAAACTTTTATTCTTTTCTAAATATTTTCCTTTATTGTTTTTTCTTCTGGAGTAAGTCTTGGCTGGATTTTATTTATTTATTTATTTATTTATTCTTTTTATTTTCTTATTTATTCTTTTTTTTCTTGATTTTTTCTTTTTAAAATCTTTATTTAATATTTTTCTATAGCATATAAATTTGGAATACCAATTTTTGGATCGTTATCGTAAGTTATTTTGTTAGATTAGCTCTCGATTTGGCTTCAATACTAATTAATCTAATGTATATGCACAAATATAATATTGTAAAGGATCCTGTAGAGAATAGTAATCTAAATGGTTTATTTGTGAGGGGTGTACTCATATATTCTGAGCACTATATATATATATATATATATATATATATATATATATATATATATATATATATATATATATATATATATATATATATATATATATATATATATATATTTAAATATACCACATAAATAAATAAAGAAAAAACAACAGCTTATATCTAAAAATAGAAATAACTTAAAATAAAGAAAGAAAAAAGGGAGAAAAGAAAAAGAGTGAAAGAAAGAGAGAACAAACAACCAAACGAACAACCCAATGAATGAATATGAATAGGGAAAGAGACAGAAGGGAAAAAAAGAAGAATAAATAATCAACACTAATGAGCAGATGAATAATAATATGCTGGATTGATGATCATCAAACACTGCTGGTACACAGACAAATATAAAGCATTTATTTGAAATAGAAATCCTTTGCAGCGTCATAAATATCTCTGACTGTCACTTATTTGTTTAAGATCTTTACTGCTGACAGTCTCTTATGGAGCCAGATGAGTCTCAAAAATGATTCATATAGAAAATGAAATTCATACATGCACAGCACAGTTCACATTTACAAAATCCAATTTGTAAATTCAAAACACAATTCATTAATACGACACAAAATTTATTAATTAACAAGGAAAAATCTGAAATATTTTGGGCAAATGAACTGGATTTGTGAATTTATAAATCTATTTTGAGTTTTATAAATTGAATTTGTGTATTTACTAAGTGTGTTTTGAATTCGCGAGTTGGATTTTTTAAACGTAATTTGTGTTGTGGATGTATGAATTAGGTGTGTGTGTGTGTGTGTGTGTGTGTGTGTGTGTTCAGAGATGCTCAGTTGGTGTTATCATGCTCTTATCATGTGTATTTAAGCGCATCAGTAATACTGATTAGATAAATACTTTTTAAGGTGATGCAGTGGCGCAGTAGGTAGTGCCTCACAGCTATAAGGTCGCTGGTTCGAGCCTCGGCTGGGTCAGTTGGAGTTTGCATGTTCCCCCTGAGTTTGTGTGGGTTTCCTCCGAGTGCTCTGGTTTCCCCCACAGTCCAAACACATGCGCTATAGGTGAATTGGGTAAGCTAAATTGTCCGTAGTGTATGAGTGTGAATGAGTTTGTATGGATGTTTCCCAGAGATAGGTTGCAGCTGGAAGGGCATCCGCTGTGTAAAACATATGCTGGATAAGTTGGTGGTTCATTCCGCTGTGGCGACCCCGGATTAATAAAAGGACTAAACTGAATGAATGAATGAATAAATACTTTTTTTAAATGAATTAAATGTATTATAACAGTGAAAGTGTTTGTGCTGATTCACATGTAGCCAGATGCGGCCGATGGAAAATATCTGGAAGTTTTCATACAGGGGTGAAAAAAGGACAAACACAGCATATTGATTATTTTTCCTGGGTTACATTTGAGTTTTTTTTTCACAGGATACTCATAATGCATGCACACAAATCAACACAAGAACACAGAATGACATTTAAATAAGTGGAAAATAAAGTGAACAAGACCAATACAAATACAAATTCTGGAGTTATAATACTGCAACCTCAAATCAGAAAAAGCTGGGCCCGTGTGGAAAATACAAATACAAATAAAAGAAGGGATTTCTAAATTTACTTCGACTTGTATTTCATTGCAGACAATACAGCAAACATCATTTACCGTGTTCGTCATTATTAGTTTTTGCATACATATGTTGTCCGATATTGGTTCACATTTCAGAAAGAGT
>NC_133192.1:1332500-1405000 GCF_049306965.1 Danio rerio
TGTGTTTTCTGTCAGTTTCCAGCAGATGGTGACTTACTTTGGGCTCAAACCCAAGTCTGGAGAGAAGGAGGTTTCTCCGAACTACATCTTCATGCTGTGGTACGAGTTCTGCAGCGATTTCAAGAACACGTGGAACCGAGAGAGTAAAAACATCTCCAAAGAGAGGTACAGTAGTGCAGGCGTTTACAGTAGAGCTGGGTCAGCTAGGGCTGCGCTATTAACCCAAATTCCGTTTACATTTCCCTTTTGGCTCCCAACGATTATGAAAGAGCATTAATTATTCATATAATTACAGTTTTGGGGGGTGACATGGTGGCTTAGTGGTTAGCACTGTGGCCTCACACCAAGAAGGTCACTGGTTTGAGTCCCGACTGGATCAGTTCTCGTTTCTGTATGGAGTTTGCATGTTCTCCCCGTGTTGGCTTGGGTTTCCTCCGGTTGCTCCGGTTTCCCTCACAGTCTTAACACATGCACTGTAGGGGAATTGGTGAACTAAATTGACCATAGTGTGTGTGTGTATGGGTGTTTCCCAGTACTGTAATGCAGCTGGAAGGCATCCACTGTGTAAAACATATGCTGGAATAGTTGGCGGTTCATTCCGCTGTGGCGACCCCAGATGAATAAAGGGACTAAGCTGAAGGAAAATGAATGTATGATTCAGGAGACAGTCAACATAAATTTAGTGGGAGTCTTTAAGTTCATATTTACAAAACAAAAGTCCCCATATATACATATAAATAGAGATAATCTTGTATCATTTGTGCTCTTATTAAAACCAGTTTTTGAAAAATAGGTTTATTTTGAAGATGCGAAATATACCCGCATTTGTAGGATCACTCGTATGTTTGTTTGTTTGTTTGTTTGTTTTTACAACTATGTTGAATTATTTTGTACTTTTCTTCAAGGCAACTTTATAAAAATGTCAATATTTACTGCAGACCCACAAAAAATAAGATGTGTTTTAGTGAATGCATCATAAATCATGACGTTTAGCTCTGTTCCTCCACTGATTAATGGTGTTTTCTTGTTTTTCACATGAATCTAACAAACCTAAGTGGAGTTTAACAAGCAAAGCAAGTGGCATGAAGGGAAACGTTGAGTCAGAATGAGCTTTATTGTGTGACTTGAGTTTGACCTCCGTTCACTTGCACTGCAGAGAAGAACTGCATCTGTGTTCGTGAGAGGAAATCATGTTCATTTTCAACAAATATACTGTAGTGTAGGGATCACCAAGCTTGTTCCTGGAAGGCCGGTGTCCTGCAGATTTTAGCTGCAACCCTAATCAAACACACCTGAACAAGCTAATCAAGCTCTTACTAGGTATACTAGAAACACCCAGAAGCAGGTGTGTTGAGGTGTGTTGGTGACCCCTGCTATAGTATATAAAATCATGGGTGACGCGGTGGCGCCGTATGTAGTGCTGTTGCCCAACAGCAAGAAGGTCGCTGGTTTGAGCATCAGCTGAGTCAGTTGCTGAGTTAGAATCAGTTGGATTCAGTCAGATTTAGTTTTATTAGTTGTTGTGTTATCATAGCAACTGTAGAATCACCACAACAGATCAGTTACTATAGCTGTTACCATAGCAACTGTAGAATCACCACAACAGATCTGTTACTATAGTTGTTGTTACCATAGCAACTATAAAATCTCCACTACAGATCAGTTACTATAGTTGTTGTTACCGTAGCAACTATAGAATCACCACAACATATCAGTTACTATAGTTGTTGTTACCATAGCAACTGTAGAATCACCACTACAGATCAGTTACTATAGTTGTTGTGTTACCATAGCAACTGTAGAGTCACCACAACAGATCAGTTACTATAGTTGTTGTTACCATAGCAACTATAGAATCACCACTACAGATCAGTTACTATAGTTGTTGTGTTACCATAGCAACTGTAGAATCACCACAACAGATCAGTTACTATAGTTGTTCTGTTACCATAGCAACTGTAGAATCACCACAACAGATCAGTTACTATAGTTGTTGTGTTACCATAGCAACTATAGAATCACCCCAACAGATCAGTTACTATAGTTGTTGTGTTACCATAGTAACTATAGAATCACCACAACAGATCAATTACTATAGTTGTTGTGTTACCATAGCAACTGTAGAAAGACCAAACTATATATATAATCAGTTTATTTTCTGTCATTTCAGGCTAAAAGAAGCTCAGCAAACCGTCCAAAAAATCACTGCGGAGAAGAAAGTGGAGACGAAGAAGATCAACGCAAACAGCCTAGTGAGAAAACACACATGCTAATATTAATAGCTGGAGTCAAAATTGTAAAGAATTGTTTTCAACACATTTCTAATCATAATAGTGTTAATAACTCATCTCTAATAACTGATTTATTTTCTCTTTGTCATGATGACAGTAAATAAGCTTAAAAGTGACATTTAAAGGCTTCACTAGGGTAATTAGGGTAAAGTTAGGGTAATTAGGCAAGTCATTGTATAACAGTGGTTTGTTGTGGAAGCAATCCAAAACTAATATTGCTAAAGGGGGCTAATAATATTAAGCTTAAAATGGCTTTAAAACTATTGAACACTGCTTTAATTCTAGCCGAAATTAAATAAAAGACTTTCTCCAGAAGAACATACATTAAAGGGAAATACTGTGAATGATTCCTGAATCTGTTAAAATTGATGTAAATGTGAATGTTGAAATTGTTGAACAGAAAGAGCGACTGCGAAAGAAAGAAGCGGGAGTTTCGTCCAGCTGAGATGTGGGAGAGGAAGAACAGAAAACACGGAGGATCATCTGACGAGCGCTTTCATCAGAAACACACAGAGGGAGCGTCTGTCAGTGTTTGTGTTCAGACTGAGCACAGATCAGACGCCAGGTGTGAAAACAGCGTCAGACGGCAGGTAACGCTCACAGCACAGCCAGAAAACACCTTCAGTAGCAGAGAACGTCATATTAAAGCTGTTTTAAAGGTCATTAGGAAACATCCGTATCTAATCAGCAGTGCCTCATACTCATCAGACATGGCCTACGATAAACCCCGCCCACATCAACAAACACTACACTCATTTATAGTCAGAACTAGTGCTTTTGAACCATACTAATGTGTGTATATTATGGTATTTTATGGTAACAGATAATTAACATACATACTGTAGTATTAACTTAAGTGAACTGATGAACTGTAATAAATATTATATGTAATATACTTTCGTTTTTACCACAGAAAACTGTTGTGTATTGTAGTAAAATATACCCTAGAGCTGTAGATAACTACAGTATTGGGCATTTATTTATATTACAATAGCTGTTGTGTTACCATAGCAACTGTAGAATCACCACAACAGATCTGTTACTATAGTTGTATTGCCATAGAAACTGTATAATCACCACTGCAGACCATTTACTATAGTTGTTGTGTTGCCATAGCAACTGTAGAATCACCACAACAGACCAGTTACTATGGTTGTTGTGTTACCATTGCAATTGTGGAATCACAGCAACAGATCAGTTACTATAGTTGTTATGTTACCATAGCAACTGTAGAATCACCACAACAGATCAATTAGTATGGTTGTTTTGCTACCATAGAAACTGTAGAATCACCACAACAGATCAGTTACTATAGTTGTTGTGTTACCATAGCAACTATAAAGTCACCACAACAGATCAATTAGTATAGTTGTTGGGTTACCATAGTAACTTTGAAATTCCTTGTGAAATTTTGTTGTCCGGCGCTGTGAAAAGGGGCGGGATTAAACAAGATGATTGACATTAAAAAAGTGAGCGATTGCTCCATGTTTTAAATGTCTGTCCAGAGAGGTCATGTTTTGATCCTCGATTGGTCTCACGCAGTCAGTTGATGTGATTTTGAAGGTCAGAGTTCACCAAGCTCGAACTTCCCAACGCAGAGATCTGTGAAACTTGTCGCACAAGCTTGCGTTTCTAGTCTGAGGCATTCGTATAAATGGAAGTCTATGGGGAGAGAAGTGCAGTGTGACCGCAGCTTTACTGAAGTTGTTTCCACAGAAACCACAGAATCACCACAACTGATTAATTCAAGGACTTTACTGTAGTATGGTTCAGAAGCACTACAGTATCCACTATGAATGACTCTAGTGTTTGTGATCTGGGTGGTTTTCTGAAACTGTGTTTGTACTTGAACAGGAAGTCGCGTGTCTCGCTTCACTTTTTTTTCTTTTTTGTGCTTTCACTTTTTCCCTTTTGCCAAACTGCTCGATGTGTGACGCACTTTTACACTCACTATGCAAATATCCTGATGAATCTAGAAGGTATAAATGATATCCAGCCGTGTGTTATGAGGAGGAATGATCCTATTATTGAGTGTGTTTGATGACGTGTGTGTGTGTGTAAATGAGTCAGTGGCTTTCCCTATTTATTCACAGAATGAAGATCATGTTAAAAACATGATGTCGTTTCCCTGGGAAAACACGTTTCAAATAATTGAATGAGCAAAAGTGTTGGAAGCTCATCATACATGGTGTCTTTAAAATGTTCAACACCTCAAAACTCCTGGAACATTGCTGATATTTTTATATTAGGCCCAGTCGTGATGTTTGTTTTAAACTTATTAGGTGCAATAAACTTTTATGAACGTCTGCCTGTGCGAAAGAGTTAGAAAACTCAAAGGAAATGTGTCTCCTGATTTATTGCATATTCATTTTATTTTATTATTAAAAATGTTGACATTTTAAAACACTTTGTTTGCATCTTCTTTTAATATTTACGTTTATAAAAGCAGACAATCACGAAGAAAAGGCTTGCGATGTTTATTTCACCATGCAGTAATCATTTCTGTTCTCAAAGAGGTTTTCTGCTAAATTTAATATCTCAAAATTGACCGAAAATGTGGCTAATATACATTTAATTTATTATTAAAAATGTGGCTAATTTACATTTAATTTATTATAAAAAATGTGGCAAATATACATTTAATTTATTATTAAAAATGTGGCTAATATACATTTAATTTATTATTAAAAATGTGGCTAATATACATTTAATTTATTATTAAAAATGTGGCTAATATACATTTAATTTATTATTAAAAATGTGGCTAATATACATTTAATTTATTATTAGAAATGTGGCTAATATACATTTAATTTATTATTAAAAATGTGGCTAATATACATTTAATTTATTATTTAAAATGTGTCTAATATACATTTAATTTATTATTAAAAATGTGGCTAATTTAAATTTAATTTATTATTAAAATGTGGCTAATATACATTTAATTTATTATTTAAAATGTGGCTAATTTACATTTAATTTATTATTAAAAACATGGCTAATTTACATTTAATTTGTTATTAAAAATGTGGCTAATATACATTTAATTTATCATTAAAAATATGGCTAATTTACATTTAATTTGTTATTAAAAATAGTTAAAAATACAGACATTTTAAAACACTTTGCTTAAATCTTCTTTTAATACTTCATAAAAACAGACAGTCAACAAGAAACAAGCTTGTAATGAATACAACTTGTGTTCATTTAAACATGCAATAATTCAATTCAATTCTGCTTTATTTGTACAGCTCTTTTACAAAGTAAATTGTGTCGAAGCAGCTTCACATAAATGGTCATAGTAACTGGATTAGAGTAATTCAGTTTTAAGTGTTTAAGTTCAGTTTAGCTCAGTTCAGTGTGGTTTAATAATCACTACTGAGAGTCCAAACACTGAAGGGCAAATTCGTCGATGCGTAGCTCTGGAATCAGTCTCATGCTCTCCACTCCTCCATGACCATCAGCGCAGCAGCTCAGGATACGGCCTGATCCAGGATATGGAAACCTTGGGATCATCTCGTCGCTGGTCTTGAATCCAATCAGTGACTCCACATAATCTGAGAGCCTAGGGATGAGTATCCCCAGGTGGAATAGGAGCCATAGGGAGAAGGCAGCCATAAACAAGAAGGCTTGACCTCCTTTACTCGACTTTGCTATTCTAGGTACTACCAGAAGCCCTGAGTTTTGAGATCTTAAAGAGCGAGCTGGATTGTAGCGAGACAAGGTTGGTTAGATAAACAGGAGCTCGATTATTTAAAGCTTTACAGGTAAGAGGTATATCCCTGTACTTGGCCGCATTAATATTTCCCTTGATTGCAGTCAGTCATCCTGTACCTGCAGCTGAAAAACACCCCCACCGCATGATGCTGCCACCACCATGCTGCTGATTCTCATTTGCTCTAACTAATTTTCCTTACCGAGTTCCATCAGTATGATCAAACACAGCTGGACTCAAATGAAGGTGTAGAACCATCAGAGGAAACGAACTGCATCCGGAATCGCAAACTTCCTTACTATATAGTATGCTAAATATAGTATGCGAGTCTAGTAGTTTGTCCGGATTCACAGAATTGGAATATCAGTATGCTAGAAGTACCCGGATCGGCGAGATTCTGAAGTGTGCATCCGATGCATCCACTATCCCACGATGAATGAGACACAACTCACGCGGGTAGGTCACGTGATCATGACAAATGGTGGATAAAGTACATCCAAGTTCCATTCATACTAATGTATATATTATGTATTATAATAATGTATAGGTGAGAAGTAATATTTTAAATTTACAATACGAAACTGAACAGGCAGCCAGTGTAAGGAGGAGAACATTAGGCTGACATGATCATATTTTCTAGACCTGGTCAGAACTCTGGCTGCTGCATTTTGGACTAATTGAAGTCTGTTAATAGAGGATGCTGGGCAGCCAGCAAACAGAGCATTACAGTAATCCAGCCTAGAGCTCATAAAAGCATGGACTAGCTTTTCTGCATCAGAGATGGATAGCATACTTCATAATTTAGCGATATTTCTCAGATGAGAGAAGGCAGTTTTTGTGACATGGGATATATGGTTTTCAAAAGTTAGATTGCTGTCTAATATGACACCCAGATCTTTTAATCATTTCTGATATTGGGTAAATTTGATCTAATTTAATTTATTAAAAGTTTCAGAATTTCAAGTTCAAGAGTTCACACCTAGCTCATGATTTACAAAAAGCTTGTTTGGCAGGAATCCTCAAGCCCAGGGCTCCCTCCCATTTGCAGGGTGAGAGCAAGGCCGGCGCATCCATGGAGGCGACCTAGGCGGCCGCCTAGGGTGGCAGAATAGAGAGGGCGGCATCCCCGACACTACCCTCACCACCCGCAACCTCAGTTTTATCCGCTTGTAGGGCGGCAGAATGGAGAGGGCGGTGACCCCGACACTACCCTCACCACCTGCACGCTCAGTTATATCAGATCACACCCCCCGCCCCCCTGCTTTCACGTTAGGGTTGAGGGCGGCGTTACCGTGCTTTGCCTAGAGCGGCAGTTCAGCTTGCTCCGGCCCTGGGTGAGAGGGGAGATTGATCTCAGGTAGATCTTAAAAACTTAAAAAGGAAACAATACTGATGCTGGAGGCTAGAATATAGTGCTTACTTGGCTCAGTCTATTTACATATGAACCCATTGAAAACCCACTTGGACACAGAGGGAACATGCAAACTCTGCACAGAAATGCCAACAGGTCCTGGTCCAGTGAGTCACTTTTTCACAGCAACACAACATGCCCGTATCATATAAAGATTCGTATTACTTGGTGTCAGTGTCATTGTGATATGAAAGTCAGTAATGTTCACAATGACACTGACGCAGAGTAATAAGAATCTTTATTTGGTGTGGGCATGTTGTGTTGCTGTGAAAAAGTGACGAATCTGCCAATCTGCAAACGTAGATAGCTTACAACTGGAAAGGGACACACGGTCACCAGTTAAACCGTAACACCAGCAGTGTTCTCGCTGTGGGGCGACAGTGCTAACCACTGGTCCGTCGTGCTGCCCTATCTAGATGAAAAGTAGGAGGAGAAAGGGAGCAATTCAGTTCAATTCGTCTTTATTTCTCCAGTGCTTTTACAATGTAGATTATGTCAAAGAAGCTTCACATAGAAGATTATCAACCCAGGTTTATTGTGGAAACGTAGCCCCGCGAATGTTTCTGGAGACCGCAAAATACGTCCTGGGAGGTATGTATTCGAGCAGTTTTTGTTTTCGCGAATCCACGAGAGGCCGATGTGCGCGCTTTTTCGCGTCTCGGACCGACTGACTCGCTAAACGACTGAACTAACGACCGGGCAGCCAATCGGCCGACCCAGCCCCCCTCCCTAAACCCAAGCGACGATTTGCAAAAGCCGTCCAGAAAAAAAAAGCAAAAGTCCTCTTCCAATTTTGACCGCGTTTTCGGATCTCGTCCAGTCACGAACTCCTTCGCTTTTATTTTTTTGGATTCTGTTTTCCATCTTACCTGATTTCTGGAACCACTCTTCCCCGGACTCGATCCCGGTCGTCGCCGTGGCCGGCTCCTCCTCCCTCCGGGC
This sequence comes from Danio rerio, assembly GCF_049306965.1. NCBI lineage: Eukaryota > Metazoa > Chordata > Actinopteri > Cypriniformes > Danionidae > Danio > Danio rerio. Next base: position 1,340,863 of record NC_133192.1, read on the forward strand.
CTCCGCTTCGCTCCGCGCTCCGTCTCCAGAAACGTCCGCGGGGCTACGTTTCCACAATGAGCTTGGGTTGAAGATTATAGTGAACTGAACCAGTGTCAGCCCAGTTTTCAGAGTTCAGTTCAGTGTGGTTTAATATTCACTACTGAGAGTCCAAACACTGAGGAGCAAATCCATCCATGCGCAGCTCCACAAGACCCAAACCAAGCAAGCCAGTGGCCACAGCGATGAGGAAAAAGCTTCAGGATGGGGGTTTCTTCCAGACGAAGATAGTTGAGGAATGAAGACTGTGGTTATTTATAGTGACTAGAGAATCATGTGATTGGAGGATCATGATTAGCTGTGGTAAATCATCAGCACGTGATCCTCTCCAAATTAGTTCATAAGTAAACTTCACAAAATGTGTCCTCTGATTTTTGCTTATTTATTTTAATTTAATTATTAAAAAAATACATTTTAAAACACTTGCTTGCTTCCGTTTTTAATATTCAATTTTTATAAAATATTGTTTGCATCTTTTAAACCTTATTTAAAAAAATAGATGCACAAAACTGTGTTAAATCTCGCGTCTCTGCACATTTTACTGCACATTTTGACGAATTTCAATGTTTTTAAATATTTATTATAAATTTAAATGTGGGGCGACATGGTGGCGCAGTGGGTAGCACGATTGCCTCACAGTAGGAAGGTTGCTGGATCGAGTCCCGGCTGGGGAGTTTGCATGTTCTCCCCGTATTGGCGTGGGTTTCCTCCGGGTGCTCCGGTTTCCCTCACAGTCCAAACACATGCGCTATAGGGGAATTGGTGAACTAAATTAGCCATAGTGTATGTGTGTATGTGTATGTGTGTGTGTGTGTGTGAATGAGTGTGTATGGGTGTTTTCCAGTACTGGGTTGCTGCTGGAAGATCATCTTCTGTGTAAAACATATAAGTTGGCGGTTAATTCCGCAGTGGCGACCCCTGAATAAAAAAGGGACTTAGCTGAAGGATGAATGAACTTTAAATGAGAATGTCTGAGTATTTTTCTGTCTTGAAATAGCAGTATTTACACACTTAATCAGGCCTGTGTTACTAATCATTAATCAGATCACATCTGTAAATGTAGATTCTCTTCATATAAACACAAATGCAATGTGATGTTTGATCTTGAGGTTAAATTAGCTTGTAAGTTGGAGATGCATGTTAAACACACAGTGTGAAATTGATTTGCGCTGTAATTTATGAAGCGTTTAATGGTGTCACTCAGAGAGAGAGAGAGAGAGAGAGGATTCAAATGTTTGACCTTTTATTAATAGGGTCTTTCCACAGGCCTCTAACATCTTCATACAAGCCTCTACACACAACATCTGTACAGCAGCGTATATAATCTAGATGACTGAGATCATAAATAGAGGATTAGCATGAAGAAGCGCAGCAGAAACATGAATAACAGTGTCTCGTTCAGTCACATTAAATAAATCCGTTCCACATAGTGGAAACTATCAGTCCTTAAACGTTCCTAGATCTACAGTGGAGATGAATGAAGGCTTGATCTTCTGCATCTGTCACCATTACAGCTCACAGAAAACACCTTATATACATCAGATTATTGAGCGAGCATTCCTCTGGAGCTGGACTAATGACATGCAGGAGGCTTTGCAAACAGGCCCTTTTAGGATGAGTCTGACGAGGACATTTTAGGACAAAACGCAGGATGCAGAAATCTGAAGTCATGTTTTTTTCTGTAACCAAAGTTGGGTCAAAATAGACGAAATCAGTGTTGCATTTTTTTTTTAATTACGTTTAAAATGCACTTTTTAACCCAGAGGGTTGGGTTTGTCCACATTTGACCCAATTGGGTTACAAGAACAGCTTTTTTTTTGAGTGTTACAGTATTTGCTGTATAATATATTTGCATGTGGATTATTAGAGATAACGCAGAAACTCTACAGTTTAAGTGGCTTTAGGGTTAAAAGCATCATTTAAATTTGATTGAAAACAATGATCCAAAATAGGGTTCTTTGACCCAACATTGGGTTTTGATAAGACACAATTTTTAAACAGTGTTATATTATTTACTAAAAGTACCTTCTGCATGTGGAATATGGAGAAACTCAACAGTTTAAATAGTTTAAGGGTTAAAAGTAAAAAAAATAAAATAACCCATCGTTGGGTTTGTCCATATCTGACTCACTGGGTTATGACAAGACACATTTTTGAGTGTTACAGTATTTACTAAATGTTACTATATAGTGTTTTAGCATGTGGATTGTTTCAGATACTGGAGAAACACAACAGTGTAAGTAGTTTAAGGGTTAAAAAGCATCATTTAAATCTGATTGAGAAGATTTATCCATATTTCTGCATGCACATTGTGACATAATATGGAGAAACCCAACAGTTTAAGTGATTTAAGGGTTAAAAAAAACATAATTTATGTTTGATTGATACAAATTTATTCAAAGTGGGGTTCTTTGACCCAACATTGGGTTTTGACAAGACACCATTTTAAATAGTTTAATAGTGTTATATTATTTACTAAAGTACCTTCTGCATGCTGAATATGGAGAAACTCAACAGTTTAAATAGTTTAAGGGGTAAAAGTAAAAAAAAATAACCCATTGTTGGGTTTGTCCATATCTGACTCACTGGGTTATGACATTTTTGAGTGTTACAGTATTTACAAATTGTTACTATATAGTGTTTTAGCATGTGGATTGTTACAGATACTGGAGAAACCCAACAGTTTAAGTAGTTTAAGGGTTAAAAAGCATCATTTAAATCTGATTGAAAAGATTTATGCCTTATTAATGTTGGTTTTGTCCATATTTGACCCAACGAATCATATTTCTGCATGCACATTGTGACATAATATGGGGAAACCCAACAGTTTAAGGGTTAAAAAAGCACAATTGACATTTGATTGAAAAGATTTATAGGACGTCATGGTGGCACAGTGGGTAGCACAATCGCCTCACAGCAAGAAGGTTGCTGGTTCGAGTCTCGGCTGGGTCAGTTGGTGTTTTTGTGTGGAGTTTGCATGTTCTCCCCGTGTTTCCGTGGGTTTCCTCCGGGTGCTCTGGATTCCCCCACAGTCCAAAACTGTACAGTGAAATTGGGTAAGCTCCATTAATTGTTACTATATAGCATTTTAGCATGTGGATTGTTACAGATACTGGAGAAACCCAACAGTTTAAGTGGTTTAAGGGTTAAAAAAAGCATAATTGACATTTGATCTAAAACAATGATCCAAAGTGGGGTTCTTTGACCCAATATTGGGTTTTGACAAGACACAATTTTTAAACAGTGTTATATTATTTACTAAAAGTAACTTTTGCATGTGGAATATGGAGAAACTCACCAGTTTAAATAGTTTAAGGGGTAAAAGTAAAATAAAAATAACCCAACATTGGGTTTGTCCATATCTGACTCACTGGGTTATGACAAGACACATTTTTTGAGTGTTACAGTATTTACTAAATGTTACTATATAGTGTTTTAGCATGTGGATTGTTACAGATACTGGAGAAACACAACAGTGTAAGTAGTTTAAGGGTTAAAAAGCATCATTTAAATCTGATTGAAAAGATTTATGCCTTATTAATGTTGGTTTTGTCCATATTTGACCCAACGTATCATATTTCTGCATGCACATTGTGACATAATATGGAGAAACCCAACAGTTTAAGTAGTTTAAGGGTTAAAAAAAGTATAATTGACATTTGATTAAAAAGATTTATAGGACGTCATGGTGGCGCAGTGGGTAGCACGATCGCCTCACAGCAAGAAGGTCGCTGGTTCCAGCCTCGGCTGGGTCAGTTGGTGTTTCTGTGTGGAGTTTGCATGTTCTCCCATGTTTGCGTGGGTTTCCTCCGGGTGCTCCGGTTTCTCTCACAGTGGAAACACATGATCTATAGGGGAATTGGGTGGGCTAAATTGTCATGTGTGTGAATGAGTATGTATGGATGCTTCCCAGTGATGGGTTGCAGCTGGAAGGGTATCTGCTGTGTAAAACATATGTTGGATAAGTTGGCGGTTCATTCCACTGTTGCGACCCCTGATTAATAAAGGGACTAAGCTGAAAAGAAAATGAATGAATGAATGAAAAGATTTATCTCTAAATAACCATATTTGACCCAACATTGGGTTATGCACAACCCAGCATTGCTTTATAGTTACATTATATACTTAAAGTAACTTCTGTAGGTGGAATAAGGAGAAACCCAACAATTTAAGTTATTTAAGGGTTAAAAAAACATAATTTATGTTTGATTGATAAAAATTTATCCAAAGTGGGGTTATTTGACCCAACATTTAAATAGTTTAATAGTGTTATATTATTTACTAAAGTAACTTCTGCATGCTGAATATGGAGTTTAAATAGTTTAAGGGGTAAAAGTAAAAAAAAAATAACCCAACGTTGGGTTTGTCCATATCTGACTCACTGGGTTGTGACATTTTTGAGTGTTACAGTATTTACTAAATGTTACTATATAGTGTTTTAGCATGTGGATTGTTAGATACTGGAGAAACCCAACAGTGTAAGTAGTTTAAGGGTTAAAAAGCATCATTTAAATCTGATTGAGAAGATTTATCCATATTTCTGCATGCACATTGTGACATAATATGGAGAAACCCAACAGTTTAAGTGGTTTAAGGGTTAAAAAAATCATAATTGACATTTGATTAAAAAGATTTATAGGACGTCATGGTGGCGCAGTGGGTAGCACGACCGCCTCACAGCAAGAAGGTCTCTGGTTCGAGCCTCGGCTGGTTCAGTTGGTGTTTGTGTGTGGAGTTTGCATGTTCTCCCCGTGTTGGTGTGGGTTTCCTCCGGGTGCTCCGGTTTCTCCCACAGTCCAAACGCATGCGCTATAGGGGAATTGATAAGCTAAATTGTCAGTAGAGTATGTGTGTGAATGAGTGTGTATGGATACTTCGCAGTGCTGAGTTGCAGCTGGAAGGTTACCCGCTGCGTGAAAACATATTCTGGATAAGTTGGCGGTTCATTCCACTGTTGCGACCCCTGATTAATAAAGGGACTAAGCCAAAAAGAAAATAAATGAATGAATGAAAAGATTTATCTCTAAATAACCATATTTGACCCAACATTGGGTTATGCACAACCCAGCATTGCTTTATAGTTACATTATATACTTAAAGTAACTTCTGTAGGTGGATGGTGACAGATGATATGGAGAAACCCAACAGTTTGAATTTACAAGTTGAATTTACATTTGATTGGCAAGATTTATGTCTAATTAACCATATTTGAGCCAACTTTGGGTTATGGACAACCCAGTATTTTTTATAATGTTAAATTATTTACTAAAAGTTACATATTGCATGTTGATGATGACAGATACTATGGAGAAACCCAACATTTTAAGCGGGTTAAGGGTTATAACGCGTAATTTAAATCTGATGGAAAAAATTGGCTAATTAATCCAACATCGGGGTTTGTCTATATTTAACTCATCGGGTTACGGCAAGACAGTAATGTTTTATAGTGTTAAAGTATTTAAAAGGTACTGTAGTGGTTCTGCATGCGGATGGTGATGGATAATAGGCTATGTCGTAACCCAACAGTTTTAGTTGGGTTAAAATGCGTATTTCTGCACGGTGACAGATTCTGCGTAACGGAGAAGCCCAACAGTTTAGGGCTTAAAAAGCGAATTTTTGCATGTGGATGGTGACAGATTTTAATGATCCGTGTAATCTAATAAGGAAAAACCCCAAAAGACTAAGCAGTTCAAGGGTAAAAGCGTTATTTTTCGCCGACCGCATCCTCTCGTCCTCCGCCCTCCAGCATACCGGTCCCCGTGAGCTCCTCCTGGGGCTGTTTATCCAGCTCTAGTCCAGCTCGATGGAGATGCAGCGGCACTGCTTGACCCTCTGCACCCTCTTTTTGCGGGTGGGCGGCTGCTGGTCCGGGCAGCTGAGGGTGAAGCTCATGGTGGTGAAGCGCTTGGGTTTGCAGAAGGAGCAGGACTGGAAGGCGCCCTCCTCCCGGCGCACGTGCCGCGGGATGTAGAATGAGTTGCACTGGCCGTAGCAGAAGCGGTTGATGATGGTCCTGCTGATGCAGCCCTCCTCGTGGATGGTCTGTTTCAGGGGTTGTGTTTTGCACCAGTCCCGCTTCAGGTACCGGCGCTCGGTCACATGCAGCGCCTCTTGGCTGGACTCCAACACCTCCTCCGAGCCCCTGCTGCGGGCCCTGGAGCCGGACGCGGACTCCTGCTGCTGCGGGCTCCGCGAGGACTCGTTCGGGGTGTTTTTGTCTGGATGCGGGATGGCTCCGCGGTTGCGCTTGGACTCAGTCGGACACCAGAGGAGAGCCGAGGAGAGCAGCACCGCGCAGAGGATCCAGCCGGAGGAGGAGGCGCAGGAGGCGGGCATAACTGCGGAGAAAACCGCACACTTTCAGACTCACATACTGTACACAATATCTGTTGATGAACAATTTAGTGTTTATTTACGGTGGTGAACTGCATTATGGGATGTTGATCTCTGCTCTGTCTACTTTTGATGTTGAAATTTTAACTCTACAGTGACTTTTATGGACATTTACTTAGTTTGAAATGATATCTAGAGAGAAAAGTCAGTAAATTAACAGAACATGTGCTGTCAGTACAGGGTTTTGCGTGTGCAGTGTAATATACAACACCAGCCTAGACGACATTTCACTTTAAACTATTAAAAATGTTCATAAAAGTCGCTTTTTCCCAATTTCTCAAGGTTAAAGTTGTTGGAAGAATGATCAAGATCCCATTATGAAATTAAATTAGAGTGTAACAAACAAGGTGAAAGATATACCAGGTCGCAATTCAAAGTATTAACCAATCATTAACTAACAATAGCTTAATGAACTGCTAATTGACTGTTTATTAATAGTGAGTTAGAAGTTGGGTTTAGGTTTTGGGCAGGTCAGATTAGGGATGCAGAATAAGATCTTTATGATCAACAGTTTAAGTCTTTATAATATGCATGTACCGTAATGGCATGCATTGTGACCTAAACTAAAGTGTTACCGTTCACCAACAGAAGCCAGAGACTACTTATTTTGGCATTGACCTTATGTGTTTATGTTTTATCTGCTAAATGCACTTGATTTTTTGTTAATAATATCGATGAAGGAGGAGCAGGAGGCGGGCATCACTGCCGGAGGAAAGCGCATCATATCAGGCTGATGAACGCAGCAGGATCCGTTCAGGTGCGCTTTCACGCACACACTTGGACACATGAAGATTTCAACCATATTAATCTGTTAACAAATGATGACACTGTTATATAGTTTTCTACAACTATACGGTGTATTTTACTATACTACACCACAGTTTACTGTAGTGAAATTAAAATATATTACAATATTTAATACAGTTTATCCGTAGTTCATATGCGTTTTCCCTTTACGCACACACACGAGAGCTGTGTGATAAAGTGCGATTAATCTGTTAAATATAAACAAATGAGCCATTACTGTAGTTTAAATAAGGTTTATCTTACTTCAATACAGCACAGTTATTACAGTGTTTATTACACTGTTAGTTCACTATACACTTGGCTTGGGTAGCCCATTGGGTCAGATATGGACTAACTCAACTGTTGGTGTGATTTTAAATTTAATTGAATATATTTTTTGTCTGTGGGTTTGGGTTACACCACCCAGCATATATATATATTAAACGCATAATTATAAATATATATAATTTATCATTATTACTACAGTATGCTAGAGCGTTCATTAATAAAGGTTTAAAAGCCTATATTAGACATAATAATTTATTATTATGGTTCAGAAACACTATTGTATTTTCTATAAATCACTGTGTTTTTATGCATACTTTACATTTTTCAAATGTTTTTTGAGCTTGTGGGTACCCATATTAAATAATAATACAGTAATTTATATTAAAGCATCTATTAAAATATTTAAACAGTGTATTATACTGGATATATTATAGTATTTACACGTTTCCAGCATACTGTAGTATTAACTAATGAACTTTAATAACCACTGTAGTATACATGCAATGATGAAACTTTAAAATAGCGTTAAATTATTTAACAGGTTATACAAAATATCTGTAAACCAACTTTGAAACTTGAACTAGATTTATAGCTTGAGTCAATATAATTCAAATTTATATTGAAATGATAGCAGTAGTTGCTTCAGAGTTTATATAACGTTAAAGGATTGTTTAAAGCTGAAAAGGTTAGCACGCTATTTATAAATCAACACTGAAAATACAAGAACTATAAGTTGAGTTGTTGTTTTCTTCAAATATGTACTGAAACAATTTCCTTCAACATTAAGATAACGTTAAAAAAAACATTTAATAATAAATAACTGCAAAGATTGGCTATTGTATAAATCAACAGGGTTTTGCATAAGATCTGTGTTGAAGGTATAATATCTTCAATAACTTGCTTTTACGATGCCATGTGTTATTTTAACGTTGATGATACGACATTGAAAAAACTAAATAGTTGTAATAAGCAACTGATCTATAAATGAACATTACATTATTTAACAAGATCTATTATTATAGTCTAAACGTTTGTTTTAATTTTTATTGAAAATAACTGCAAATCAGCATTGAATAAGCAGGTTTAATCTAAATATGGATGAATGGATTTATTTTTGAAATTAATTTGCACTCAGTGTTGTTTTAACCCAGCATTGGGTCAAATATGGACAAGCACAATTATTTGTTTAAAATATGTAATTAAATTGTATTTGAAAACAACTTACCTATTGCTGGGTTTGACTCTATTTGATTGATCTATTTGATTTGATTAAATAACTCAGCGTTTTGAAAATGAAAATGTTCATGCACTTTTATTTTCCATCTTAATGTTTTGATTGGACAAACTTTACATTGGGTTAATATGGTCAATTCTTTTTAAAATAAATTTTTTAACTCATTGGTTGTTTTTTGTCCATCTTTGACCCAACATAAATCCACTTTTAGAGTGAACTATTGGGTTCAAATTTGTTATTCAAAGTTAATTAAAAAAACTAATCTCATGCTGGGTTTGTCCATATTTGACCCAGCATTGGGTTAAAATAACTCAGCATTTTAGTCTATATTTTTGAAAATGTCAAAGACTTCATGCACTTCATTTTTTATTTTCCATTTTAATGTTTTGACAGTTATTAAACAAACTTCAATCAGCAAAAACTATTACTAATATGCATAAACTCAAGTTTAAAAACAATTGGACTAACCTACATTGGGTTAATTTTGTCACTTAAATTTAAAATGATATTTTCCAAACCAATGGTTGTTTTTAGTCTATCTTTGACCCAATATAAATGCACTTTTAGAGTCAACTATTGTGTTAAAATTTCTAATTCAGAATTAATTGAAAAAATAACACTGTGTTTTTTACTATATTTGACCCAGCTTTGGTTTAAAATAACTCAGCATTATTTGGAGTGTACATGTTCTAAAATGTCAAGGATTTATTGCACTCCGTTTCCATTTTAATGTTTAGACTGATATAAAAATTAAACAACATATAATTCAATTCATCTGTATTTCTCCAGCGATTCCACGGTGTAGATTGTGTCAAAGCAGCTGAACACAGAAGTTCTAGTAAACTGAAACTTTGTCCAGTTTTTAGAGTTCAGTTTAGTTCAGTTCAGTGTGGTTTAATATTCACTACTGAGAGTCCAAACACTGAAGAGCAAATCCATCCATGCACAGCTCCACAAGTCCCAAACCAAGCATGCCAGTAAAACAATTATTAATATGCATATATTAGTCTAAAAAACAGGTTTTTGTAGCCCAACATTAGGTCAAATATAGACAAAACCACTGGTTCATTTTATCAGTTTAATTTAAAATGTCATTTTTTAATAAAATAGTTGTTTTTTGGTCCATCTTTGACCTAACATTGGGCTATATCCCCTTCTAAAGAGAACTTTCAGAGTATAGTTAGTTTTTAAGAGCCATGATGGATCTAGTATGATCGTAAGATCTTGAGTTATATCGTTAGTAACTTAAATAACTAATTTTAAATGAAATAAATTAAATATACAGTTGTATTTTTTGTCATTTGTACAGCTGGTCAGCAGGTCATGAGTTCGATCCCCATTTGTCTGCATTATACAGTGAGTGCAAAGTAAGTCCCTTTAGATAAAAGCATTGAACAAATTTATAAATACAGATGTAAACCTGCAGTGAAGACCACAGTAAAGATCTCTCACCTGTCAGCGTGGATGAGCTTCTGCTGGTGGAGATCTTGGAGAAGAAACGATCTGTGAAGCGTCCCATAGACCATAGACAGACAGACACACACACACACACTGACGCTCTGCTGTTTAAATGTGCATTACATCTCTGCACGCTCACACCAGACACAATGCTGGAGGATCAGAGCTGTCCGCCCCCTCACACACACACACACTGAGAGGAGGCTCCGTCAGTCTGTGCATCACACACTTCATCATTCTACTGTCATTCATAACAGGAACATATATAAAAAACATGCATGTTGATCATAAAGTTGTTTATGATGGATTTATGCTTTTTGGCATTTTCAACTGTATGCAGATGTGTGAATATATGTGTCAGTGGCATGTCCCAGATAATAAAACAAGAAAAATATATAGCCTATAATGTAAAACAGAAGTTTCAGGCTCAATTAATGTTATGTTTGTTTTGATTTTGTGTGTGCTTATATTTAAATGGGCTGTTTATATTTATAAACTTTTTCTTTTCAGTTTAGTCCCTTTTTTAAGCTGGGGTCGCCACTGCGGAATGAACCGCCAACTTATCCGGCATATGTTTTACGCAGCGGATGCCCTTCCAGCTGCAACCCATCACTGGGAAACACTCATACACTCAAATTTACACACATACACTACGGACAAATTTATAGCGTACCCAATTCCCCTTTAGTGCATGTGTTTGGACTGTGGGGGAAACTGGAGCACCTCGAGGAAACCCACGCATATACGGGGAGAACATGCAAACTCCACACAAAAATGACAACTGACTCAGCCGAGGTTCAAACCAGCGACCTTCTTGCTGTGAGGCAACAGCACTACGTACTGTGCCACCATGTTGCCAGGCTGTTATGATTTTCTACACAATCTTATGATTTTAAAAGACAGTTTAAGCAAATAAAATGAACATTCCCTTTATTTTTTACTCATTCTCATGTGGTTTTAAACTAGAGATTCTGTCTATTGTTGAACACAAATGAAGATATAAAGAATGCTGGAAATATGTGGCCATTTACATTCATAGTATTTAAAAGAAAATACCAATGATTTCCAACATTCTTCAGAATATCTTCTTTTGTGTTCAATAGAATAAACTGGAAAATGAATACATTATGTCAGAATTGTCTTTTTTAAGGGGTGTACTTTAAATATATAGCTATTATTTAAATATTGTTCAGTTATAAGTTCAGGTTTAAAGAAAAATTGTATATTAAAACTATTAAAAAACACCACACGGGGGTGGTTTGAACATTATGAGTAGTCTTTATTCCTTTTTCTAAAATCTAAATGGCACCTTTATTTATAATTGAATGTAATTGAAGATAGTTTTGAAACTTGTTATGTCGAGTTATGATAAATATTATTTTGCTCCCAAACATTTGCACAATTAGTCACGTGACACACGAGAACCAATAGAGGTCAAGTTGCAGTTGAAAAACGGCGCCCATTTTAAACTGAAGAAGGTTTGAATGTAACGGCTAAAACGGTTTCATACAAAACTATAATTTCACACAATAGCGCGCCAAGCGTCACATATTAACATTTTTACGATAACTGATGTTGTTTTTGGTCAAAATCGTCGGAAAACGAGCGACTGGGATGTTTTTCGCTTACAGAACAGCATGAGGTGAGTAAACAATGACAGAATCGGACTGTTTTTCCGTATAATCGAAAGAAAGAGCGAAGCTGCAATTGATTTATTTCGCCATAGCGCACTTTCTAACAACACATCTGCTCTTGTTTGATTGATTCAGAGCCATTAATTCAGTTCATAATTGTTTAGAGTTTGAGTGTTACGTCAGTTTATTCTCAGCATGTGTTTTTCATTCATCCTCTTTTCTGTCTACAAAACAACCGACCGCAAATATGAACGCATTGTCATTTATAAAACACTGCAGCTCTGGGTTTTGCTCATATAATTACACGATTCATGAGGAAAAGCTACGCTTAAAACCAAGAAATAATAAGCTCAATAAAGGAGAGTCTTACAAAACCAGCAGAATTGATCAGATAATATGATACAGATCAACATTCAAAACGGTTTATTTGAAAATACATACAAATATTCTACCAAAATACATTTTAAAAAGCAAAATCTGATCTTTAAATGACTTAATTCACCTTATTTGTAATTACAAATAGTTAGAAAATGGGTGAGGTTTTATAATTGTGGTCATTTGGTGGGTCATTTTTCAATAAGGTTTCATTATTTAATGTTAGGTAAAGTATTTACTAACTTGAACTAAGAATAAACAATACTCATACAGCATTTATTCAAACCTAAATATGTACTTGTTAACAGTGAACCAACAATTAACGGATATTTATTTATTAATTCGTCTTTTTTTAATGTATATTGTGTGGTTTGTATTGTTTTGTACTATTGGACCTAGTATCTGGAATAAGGAGAATTATTAATGTTAACAAAGCTTAATAAATACTGTAATATTCATTTTTATTTTATGTTAGTGAATATTTTAGTTGATTAAACCTTATTGTAAAGAGTTACTATTTGGTTTAATATGTATATCCCCCAACAACACACTGAGCTGTACTAATATATATCAATGAATCATTGAATACTAAATATGATTCTGCAAAAGTATTAATAAAAACTTAATTGTCAGTTGTTTAAATCTATTTATTTGAAGGATATATGTAATATATAACAATTTTAAATGACAATTAATGTATTTAGAGAAAAACTGATCCTTCAGTAAAGTATTTTAACAGATCAGCAAAACTAATATGACCAACAATAGTTTTGCAAACTTCTGAAAATGATGACGAAAAGAAAAAACCTTTTAATACATAGTTTCAAAATCTTTAGATAGATATCTTACAGAACATCATGTACATTATATAACATTATCAAGTACATATTTTGTTCCATATGGGCCATAAAGTCAGTGGTCTGAATGATTAATGAGTCAGCCATATATTCATGATCCATGTAAAATATGCTCGATGTAGGAAAGTCTTCAATCCTGAGCTCTTTAGTTGTGTTTTTCTCAAGGCCAAATTCCTTCCAAATCCCCTCTAATGGAGATGAAAGCATCAACATCTAAACCTTAAATTGTGCTCCATTATGTGTTTGTGTCTTCATAGAAAAGAAGCTCTGAGACCCACAGATTGAGGAATCGTGCGTCTCTGTAATCTGTGCTGCTTAGATTCTCCTGTAAATCTTAATGGAACAGTAGAGATGATATATTTGGAGGATTAGATGATTCCTGAGTGCTCGTCCTGAAAGAGCCAATGTTTTTCTCCTCTGCGATATGAATATTGCATATCCTGTTATCGCGATAATAATTTTTCGGTATTGTGCATGCATGCACAAGATATATAGTTTGATAAGTTCATGTTAAGAAACAACTATGTACTGGAAAAACAGCCTGCCTATAAGATGGTAATAAGGGTTTAAACTTTTATGTGACCCTGGCCTGGTGCACAAAACCAACCATAAAAGCAGAATAAGTAAGCTTTCCATTGGTTAGGATTAGACAATATTTGGCTGAGATACAGCTATTAGAAAATCTTGAATCTAAGGGGTTTTTAAAAAAAATCTAAATAGTCAAAATCACCTTTAAATGTGTTCTTAGCCATGCATATTACTAAGCAGTTAGTTTTGATATATTTACAGTAGGACATTTACAATACATCTTCATGAAACATGATCTTTGTCACAATACTTGAATTTCCAACTTCAATACAATACCTGGGCTGCACTGTGGGTTGCACGTTCGTCTCACAGCAAGAAGGTCGCTGGTTCAAGCCTCAACTGGGTCAGTTGGCGTTTCTGTGTGGAGTTTGCTTGGGTTTCCTTCACAGTCCAAACACATGTGGTACTGTACATGTGAATTGGGTAGGCTAAATTGTCTATAGTGTATGCGAGTGAATGAGTGTGTATGGATGTTTCCCAGTGATGGGTTGCAGCTGGAAGGGCATCCCCTGTGTAGAACATATGCTGGACAAGTTGGCGGTTCATTCCGCCGTGGTGACCCCAGATTAATAAAGAGACTAAACCAAAAAGAAAATGAATGAATGATACAATACCTTGAAGAATATTGGTACTCGATACCATTGTTGATACCACCAGGTGTTTAAGAGTATACAAATGAAGTAAAAAGAACAAAATAATCTAAACCATGCAATGTTTTTGCATTTTCAGGTACACGGTTACATTTTATATATATGTATATGTCAGCAGTACTTAAATCAAAAAGGCAACGAAATACTAGTAAATACAAACTGAGTGCAATATTATCTCATTTTAGATTTGAAACAAAAGATTAAATCAATATTATTGCTGAGAGGTTAACACAGAACAACAATATCACTTTAGCAAAGGTGTACTTTATTCTATCATTATTCCAAAGTATGCTAGATATAGAAAAGTTTCTGTTCCAGCCACAACGTTGCAGAAAATAACAACAAAAGCAGAAACATATAACAGAAAAAAGACAAAAGCTGAAGAAACGAGTGTGCTGATTTCATTCTGTTGTGATTGTTGTTCAACTGTTATATTATAATCATACCTGGATGTTTCTAAATCATGAAATAAGTAAATATCCCGCTGGTAATTTAATTCCCTGCTGGTGAGAAGAGAGGGCAAAGCTGGTGTCAATACTAATCAAAAGCATGATTATGTAATTTGATATATTTCAGCATCGAAATTCTTAACACTACTGAATTTCTTTTTTTTTTTGTCTATTGCCAACTTAAGTTTTGTTGTCCAGGTTCACAAATAATTCATAAGAATTATTTACTGACACATTTAAATACTGTATTGAAGGATCAGTTTGCCCTCAAAAATACTCATTATTTTTTTTCACTACCCTTCAGCACCATCTTTTACACAAAGAATAGTTTTATCATTTTAAACACAACCACATTTAGCATGACCACAAATTCTTATATATATATTTTAATAAGTATATATTTAATTTCTTTTTGACACAAATCTTACACTGAATGGCTATGAACATGATTCCATCCATTATTTAACATTTTATATTCACTAAAGTTACTTGAAATATTTAAGTGAACACTTTACTTGCACTTACAGTGCTTTCGATGTATAAAAAAATCACTTTTGTCAGTTTAATGCAGTCTCGTCTTCAGCATATATACTGTTATTAATGTAGTGCTTTGTATTTAAAAATGCAGAAAGTTGTCACACTTTTCTTCTCAATTGATTGTCCACTTATAACTTAATATTTGAATCTTTTACCAAATAATATATAATTATAGATAAAATAAAAGTTTCTGTTTGAGCCACAACGTCGCAGAAGATATCAATGGTTTTGATTTAAAAAAACCAAAAAAACTCAATTAACATGGAAAGAAGACAAAAGCTGTACAAACGAGTGTGCTGATTTTGTTCTGTCGTGATTGTTCAACTTTTATATTGTAATCATACCTGGACGTTTCTAAATCATAAAATAGGCAAATATCCTGATGGTAATTTAACTCCCTGCTGGTGAGAAGAGAGGGCAAAGCTGGTGTCAATACTAATCAAAAGCACGATTATATCATTTGAAATATTTCAGCATGGATATTAATCGATATTTTGACAACACTATACTCTAACTTGTCTAATGCCAACTTTTCTATTGGACTAGTTTTGTTGTCTATGTTCATCATCATCATCATTTGAAGTAAGAATCATTTAATGACATAACAGTCCTATTGGAGGATCAGTTTGGCCTCAAAATACTCATTATTATTACTATCATCATTTCATTTCCCATCATTTCAAACACAGTCACATTTAGCATGACCACCAATTATTTTATACATTTTATCAAGTATATATTTCTTTTTGACATAAATGTTACACTGAGTGGCTATGAACATTATTTCAACTACAATTGAACATTTTTATTCACTTAAGTTACTTGAAATATTTAAACAAACGCTTTACTTGCACTTACAATGCTTTCGGTGTATAATAAAACACTTTTGCAGTCTCGTCTTCAACATATACTGTTACTAATGTTGTTCTTTATGTCTAAAAATGCAGAAAGTTGCCACATTTCTCTTAAGTCAGTGGACAACATGACTTTGGAAGCCTTTTCCATTCATTAAAAAAAAAAAAATAAATAAAAAATATGATAGCAAACCAGCTAAATTCAGAATGACTCTCTTGGCTGTATTTTATTATTATTATGACAAAAATTATATATTTGGCAGGACAATCATTCACATGACGTGATGCAAGACCAGTAAACATTAATACTGAATCATGGCTCTGTGATCAAAGTGCGCCACCAGCTGGTGAAGAAAGCAACCTTCACACAAAGGGATTCTTTTGACAACATCTTTTATAAAAGCAAAACATTTTTATAAACAAGTGACAGCATTGAGGATATGACATAATACTGTAAAACAGAACATACATTATCATGAGTTACAGTGTGAATGTTGCCTTTAAGCTCTTGAAAATAAAATCAAAGTTTTTGCATAAAATATAAATAAGCTGACACCTACCAAAAACCAACATCTTTTCCCATTCTACTAACATTCATTTTCACTCTAAACAGGATCTTCAACTATTCGTACATTAATATCAGTCTTCACACTTTCACACACTCGTCTTTTCATTTACCCTAAAAAAACAACCATAAATTAGCAGTTTTCTATATTCTGTGAATCATGTTTTTATTCCTCATTTATGCTTTTAAATTGCATTATTAGACTTGGATTTTATGGCACTTTTAATGATATAAAATCTGAAAGAGAGACTTTTATTGACAATTTTAATAGTTTGAAGTGAAATATACTTTAGGGCGGTGTTGTAAACAATATGTTCTAACTAAATGTATAGTTTCAAACTACTAAAATTTCAATAAAAGTCACTTTGTTCAATTGCAGAGTTACATTTCCAACATCAAAAGCCAACACAGCAATGATCCCAAACATCCCACAATGCAATTCACAACCATAAACAAATGAAAAGCCCACATAAATCATGAAATATAGAACCAGTTAATGAACAGGTATTTTTTTTACAGTATATATAAACACATCAAATCTGAAATCTTCATTTCTCGCACAACAGATGTATAACTCAAGAGTTGCTGCAGTTCAATGTGATCCTGAAATCCACAACCAATAACAGAAGGATCAAGCACTTCCCTTACCATTCAGACCTCCTCGTTCACCTGTAAACATCATATAAATTAAGACTCCTGAATGCGTGAAAGCAGTATTGTTCATTCTCACAGGTCGATGGGCTTCATGGCCGACAGCAGTCTTCCCTCCACAAGAGGGTGTCTGGGTGATCCTCTGTAGTGGCTGGTGTCGTTTTCAGACACTTTCAGCAGGACACATTTGGGATGTTCATCTGCAGCATTCTTACAGTTCGAAAGCATCGCCTTTGGTGCTTTATTAGTGATGTCTTCCAGCGCTGCAGGCTTGACTGCTGTTTTCTTTGGTGGAACTGGAGGTTTGGGTTTTACACTCGAATACAAACCACTTTCCAAACTCACAGCTTTTACCTGACTAGCGGCGCACCATCCCATCCTACTTTCCTTTCGCTTTCCAGCCAGAGAGTTAATTCTGGTCACGGACTGCCTGACTGGCGTCCGCTGAAACTTTAAAGGAGAACGGAGCAGTTGAACTTTGGGTGAATGGAGCGTCATCATGTTAAACAGTTTAATCTGATCTGCCACTTTGCTTTTCTTGCTTTCAGCATTATTTTGTTGCTCTTGGGAACTTTCGATCTTCTTTTCCACCAATGAAGACGCTCTGAGCTCATCCTGCAGGGATGTATTAGCATTCACCTGCGATCTTGTTGCATATGGAGTTGACTGAACCCTAGTTGAAGTGTCCAGTCTGAAAGCCACAGGACTTTGGATGTCTAAAGCATCGATTATTTGACTACAGTTTACAGAACGTACCGCAGACTCTTTTAGGTATTCATTTTTGAAGCATAGAGATCCATTAAGGCTGGTTTCCACAAAGCGTGTGGGTTCACTGTCAAACAGAGCGCTGTCGATGTGTAGAGGTGATAAGGGAACGATCTCGATTTGTCCGAACGTCACATCATCGTTTGATTGGCCGGACTCAGATATTGATTTATGCGCAGTTTCCGAAGGCAAATGCACATTAGAGGAATCATCTTGTTTATCTTTCTGTGTAATGATGCTATGAAGATCACTGCCGGACTCTCCAAAAGCCTGTCTGATCTTCAGAAGCGTGTGTCCGGTGTGAGAGCACTCTTCAGGGGTGGTTTCGGGAACGCTGCTGATTGTAGGAGGTTTGCTTACGATGATCAGTGGAGTCTCAGAGAATGAATCGGTCGGGAAGGTCAGTCCTGTTTCAGGAGTTTCTCCAGTCCACGAGCTCCTGTGATCTGTAAAATCACACTGCGGCGTCGACAGGTTATCCTCTGATTTACTGAAGAACTTTGAGCCTGTGAAAGAAACATGGACAATGTTACAGCAGTCTGTAGGGCTGTCATTGCGATATGAATACAATTTCAATAGATTGTTCATTTACATCGATTGCGGTGATTTTGTAAGAGTGTGAATCATTCACAAAAAATAAACAAAGAAAATTGCAAGCTAAAATAATTGCAATAGAGCAACAAAAAGTCAAATAAACAGCGCTTTACGGCTTTCTGTAGAGTCAAACAGTATTCGGGTGCAGAAAATGAAAAATGTAATGTAAAGTAACACGTACAGTCTTCAGTAAAACTATTCTTCATTAACATTACAAATGTACAAATGCTTTATATTCTTGAAATGCCTTTAAAACACATACAAACCATAAAGTTTCACTTTGTTATGGTTATGTATTCTCAACTGTTGTGTTGATGTACTGTAATCTAGGGTTGCAAGGTTTACCGGTATATTATGGTAGCATGGTGATACTATGGCTCTAAAATACTGATAGTGCCACTGTAGTGAGTAAACGGTAGGGGTGTCATTAATGGTCTATCTGCAACATTTAATGTTGCCTGTAAATCTGCCTAATGCGTCCACGTGTTGGCTGTGGTGTAGCATATGCGTGCGCTTGACACAGAAGTATAAATCAGTCTTTACGTGTTGCCTACTAGTTGCAGATGCAATCATGAGGCAGTTTTTGCGCAGAGTTTGAAGTAATTAATCACAGAACTAGAGAAAGTGCATTACTTCATTCATTGTAATAAAGCATATTAATAATGAAATCAAAAATTATAGTATTACATTGAGCGTTAATTTTAAGCTATCTGATGGCCCACCTGTAGGATCGCTAGGGCCCACTAGTGGGCCGCAGCTCACCGGTTGAGAATCCCTGCTTTATCAGATGAAATTAACTGTTTGAAGTTGCACCATCCAGTGGACTCAATTGGAACAGCAGCTTCTTTTATTGAGAAATAGCAGTACATTTTTATACTTTACAGAATCATCTCGCGGGCCGGATTAAACCTGTTTGCTGGATTAAACCATATGTTTGACACCCCTGCCTTAAAGAAATGTTTGTTTGTTTTTTTCAATTGTTTACAGAACAAACCACTGTTGGCCAACAACTTGCTTAATTAACCTAGTGAAGCCTTTAAATGTCACTTTAAGCCAAATACTAGTATCTTGCAAAATAACGAGTAAATATAATTTACTGAGACAAAGGATTTATTACAACTATTATGTTTAAACATGCGTTGAAAAAAGTGAACAGAACAAGGGAAATACTTTTTTAAAAATTCAAATTTCATAGGAGAGCCAATAATTTTGTCTTCATTTGTATATAAACAAAGAAATATAAAAATAATACAATGAAATGTCACACACACACACACACATTATTCATAGGGTCAATTTTAGTTTCATGTTTAGATCACGAGGCAGTTACTGTACATTTGTCACAGGCATTCACTGTAGATGTAGAACTATATTCCTGCAAAGCCACTATTGACAAGTGTTTAAAGCGAGAATGGGAGTATTTCACAGTATTAAATCAAATCCCAAAAACAAATAAACAAATGTACTGACCTTTCGAGGGGCTCTTGTTCAAAACAGGCAGACTTAACTCCTTGGTGAAGTGAAAACCAGTAGAGCTCTCTTGTGTTGCTAGGCGCCAACCTATGACCTCAGACCCCTTTGGCACCGGTTGTGAATGTGTAATGAGGTTCTGTTGAAATAGAGGCAGCTTTTTTTTACTCTTATTGCTTTTGTGATCGTCTGAGTGCTGAATTATCACAAACACAAGCTCAATAATCAGCAGCTCTGGTCAATCATCTTTTTTTTATTTGAGCATAAACACATGCATAAAAGAATGACCACGTCAATAAATGGAAAGCGCATGCATACATTACAAAAATAACAATTATTAATATTATTCTGTGATTAAAACATTTTATTTTTATACAAATATTTTAGTAAAATCATCTCTTAATATTAATTTCTTTTCTACAGTCACAATGTTACAACATTGGACAACAACATAGTGTGCAATATTAAGCAGGACAAACATCACATGAATCATCTTAGTGTCATAAAAGCATTAACAAGAGTAAAAGCAGTTTTCTTGATGGCTAAAGCACCAGCAGCAGCATCACTAAAGTGTTTTTTTTTTTTGTTCATATTGAGCAGCTATTCAAGTTAGCAGCAAACCATGCACAGGTTCAGCCCTTAAACAAAGACTCTTAAGTACAATAATATGATTATTTTCATGACTAAATGCACGCTCCTCATTAATAGCAGCATGTGCCTACATTATACTGCCACTAGATGGCGCAGGAGAACACTAAATAGACAAATTCTGTGCTATTTTACTCATTCATGAATATGTTTTAACACATACAAATTAGATGGCATTATCATCATGCAAATCACGAACATGCAAATGGATTGCATCAAAAGAGCGGGCGTTTAGAGGAGGATTGTTCAGTCTCTGGCGTAGGTGGACAGAGATGATGATGTTTCTGAACTTACAGAATCTCGGCTGGATTTGCCCAAACTGAAGCGCAGACGGAGAGATTTTCTCACAGGCTCTTTCTTAGCGGTTCTGGGAGAGAAACAGCCCGCCTTCCCTGATTCAACTCTGAAATCAGACACAAATCATGATCAGAAATGAGCTTAAGGAGATATTTATGAATGCATGCAGAAATCATATATAGCAAACAATATATAAAAACTAAGGCTGAGCAATATATCATTTGATCATCGATATCACAATGTGTGCATCTGCAATAGGCAAATCACAGGATTACATTGTTTATTAAAGATTAATGAATGAAGATGTTATTAAATTATAACTTTCATTATTTACAGAATAATGATCATGTTATTTTACATTCGATTGTTCAATTCCTGTACTTGAACACTGTTCGACTTCCCAGAAAACCATAAAGCACTGTTTGTTTATTTATTTTTGATTGTAATTTATCATCATGTATGCAGATGCTCTGAAATCTTTACAAATAAAGATTAAATTCATTTAGTGAAACTATATTTATATGGCAATATACATGTCGTGGCAAAACAACATTTTTGCAATCAAATTTAAGGCTTTTTTCCCCAAGAGGATTGAATGAGGATTTTGATTATTTGTGTCTCTTTAATTCATGGGTCTCAAACTCAATTCCTGGAGGGCCGCAGCTCTGCACATTTTTGCACCAACCCTAATCAAACACAGCTGATCCAACTAATCAAGGTGTTCAACACTACTACATCAGCTGTGTTTGATTAGGGTTGGAGCAAAACTGTGCAGAGCTGCGGCCCTCCAGGAATTGAGTTTGAGACCCATGATTTAATTACTGAACATGAATGAACAACAAGGTTTGCCTGATATATTGTTTAATTGTTGACATTAACGTGCAATTAGTTGATTATTTCATGCAAGTTGTTTAGAGGCAGTTCTTTTCTTAGCTATTCCTTGGCTATTTTTGTTTGATATATTACTGAGTGCCAAATTTCTGATGTACAGGAGATATTAGTTGATGAATTCTGTTTACTGTTGATAATGTGTTGGGGTAGTTAAAAAATATATATATTTCATGTGAATATGCAGAGCTAGCCGACAGTTAGCTCTCTGCAACTCTCACATGGTCGCTCACTGAAGCTAAGCAGGGCTGCGCCCGGTCAGCACCTGGATGGGAGACCACATGGGAAAAGCTAGGTTGCTGCCGGAAGTGGTGTAAGTGAGGCCAGCAGGGGGCGCTCAACCTGCGGTCTGTGTGGGTCCTAATGCCCCAGTATAGTGACGGGGACTCTATACTGCTCAGTGAGCGCCGTCTTTCAGATGAGACGTTAAACCGAGGTCCTGACTTTCTGTTGTTTAAAAAACAACCCAGGATGTCCTTAACCATATATGTCCTTATCCTGACCAAATCTGCCCACTGTCCTCTCTTCATCTGTCCAACTATCCCCGTATCATAATTGGCTTCATCACTCTCTCTCCTCTCCACCTCAGTCAGCTGGTGTGTGGTGTGCGGTCTGGCGCAAAATAGCTGCCGTCACGTCATCCAGGAGGATGCTGCACACTGGTGGTGGATGAGGAGATTTCCCACATTGTGTAAAGCGCTTTGAGTGCCCAGAAAAGCGCTGTATAAATGTAAGGAATTATTATTATTATTATATATTTTTTCCTTTAAAAAATAAAAATCAACTGTATATATTTTGGCCTAATTTTGTAATGTTTGTTTAATTTTTAAATGATTTTTATTATATCTCTATTTTAAAATCTTGTTGTTTAAATCAGATCTGTAGATAAATTGATAGCGAACCCCTTAGTCACCTGTTATAGAATTATTTACAGATAATTAATGGTCATTCTGAGGAAGCCACATGGCTGAAACATCTGTTCTTTATCCTGAATTAATGAGCACAATCCAGCTTTGTTCTTGACCACTAAAGTAGCTTTACATTACAGTTAGTTAACCAGTAATCATCAAATCTGCAGTAGCGATTATCATTAGCGTGTGCCGTACCTGCTGACACTACGGTCTCTCAGCCGTCTGCTCTTTCTCCTGGCAGAACTGCTGGACAGACGAGAGTTTCTGCCCACTGAAGACAGCAAACCACTGTGAGACGAGTCCAGAACCCCTGCTGCGCTGTGAGCTGAAAACACAACCACTGATCAACACACAAGACAAGGCTCTTACACTTTTTACAGTCAAATTTAAGCACTTCCATTGCAAAGTTTGGCAAATTACATATTTATATATATTACAAAATTATAAGCCCTCCTGTTCAAATTTAATTATACATCACATAATATCAGATGCTATTTGTTATAGTATAGTATAGTATAGTATAGTATAGTATAGTATAGTATAGTATACTATACAGGGTTCAACACTAAGGATTTTTTCTACTGGCCCAATCAGACCAGAGGTTCAGATTTTTACTTGCCCTGCCAATATTTTCACTGGCACCACAAAAAAAAGTTAATAGCTATTTCTTAGCCGCAAATAAAAAAAACGTGTCAAAATGTTTGTAAATATAGTATTTAAATATAAAAAAAAAAAATTATAAATGTGTAATGTGCAAAATTCTAAGTGTTTTGAAACAAAAGATGGCTAAAGACCTGCCAAACTGACAGCAAACTACAAAAGATCACTTATTTTTTTTTAGTCGTGGTGTACCCTCGTATATGTCTGCTTCCAAGACGTTAGAAACAAATGTTTTCCTTTAGCATCATCATTTGATGTTACCGCCATGTTGCTGTCTCTTCGCTGTACTAATAACGTGCTCATAACATCCAATCGGATAAGAAGAACCGAGAAGGTAGCATTTGAAGGCTTGAAAATACGAACTGTTTCTTAATTCCAAAACTGTATTTGCTCGCAATTTACAAATAGTCACAGGCAAATTAAACGTTAGTAACAAGTGAGCAGTGGCCCAATCGGGCCAGTAACGATCCTGTCTACTGTCCCGAGCATCTCACACCCTGGCCCCGGGCCATCGGGCAGCCCTTATTGCTGAGCCCTGGTATAGTATAGTGTAGTATAGTATAGTATAGAGGGTTTTTCCTGCATAGAGAATTATGAAGTGGCCCAATTTTGGACCACCTCCATCTTTTGACAAAAATCAGGCAGGCAGGCAGGCAGACAGTAGTAGCAAAATAATCATGATGGCTACACCACCACCACCTTATTTAAGTCATAAAATTCTTGAGATTTTTTTTTACATTTTGATGGTGTGTTTGCCCCAAGACATTGCATTACTGTCATTTATTCTCTTTTATGTCATTTACTTGCATCCTAAATTTATTAAACACCTATTTACTTGCATCCTAAGATTTTTTTTTTCAAAGGAATGCTACAACAGGCACATGCACAGACTACAGAATAGTACATTTTATGCAAGAGCTTAAGTTAAGCCTTTAAATGTCACTTTAATCAGAGTACTAGTATCTTAAAAAATATCTAGTCAAATATTATGCAGTCATTATAGCAAAGATAAAAAAATAAATAAAAATAAAATAAATTTGAATAGTTAGTAATTATTACCCATTTAGTAAGATAAATGATTATGAAAGCAAAAAAACAGACATTTTAGCCCAATATCTAAGCACTTTACAAACCTTGCGTTTTTAAGGAATTCCAGCACCTAATGTAGCAGAAAACTTACTTGATCCTGGAGTAGATGTTCCTCCAAACAACACGCTGGGGAAGAGCTCCAGGCCGAGGTTCTTCTTGATGGACCTGCGTTTCTTGTTGGAGAAGCCGTGAGTCTGAGACGACTCTGGAGGAAGTTTACGCTTGGAGTTTGGAGTCATGATGACCGGAGTGGCCATGGAGAAAACTGACGGAGACAAATAGAGACTGAATTGACTCTGAAGTACTGGAGTTATTGGAGGACTTGTACTTTATGATCCCACAAGTGCCTATTCAATGCAAGGAAATGTGCTGAAATTAAACAGAGCAGCAATTTTAAAGCAAAAGATCAGAGCAACAAATGCCTGAAAATGAAGAAGAAATCATTTTTGATCAGTGGTTTCCAACCTTTGCTAACTCACGCTTATGTTTTACGAGGCACACTGCAATGTTTATATGAATCAGCTAGTTGTGGTGGGTTGGTAATGTATTAGGCTACTCTCAGACGCAGGACTGTTAAATAAATTGTTCTGCGATATACTGTAGGGTTGGGCGTTGTCAACCAATTTGGCATTGTACGATGTCTAATGTGAAACATTGTGATCCAGCAGTACATCCTTGATAAACTGTCCGACAGGCACTGCTCTCTGAGACCAGTCACCTGCTGACTGCCTGGAGCTCAGACGTCCGCATATGCTGCAGTGTGTGCCTGTGTTTTAGGTCACGTGATGTGCATTTTCAGAGGTAGAGAGGTTTTTTTTTTTTCAGAAATGCCAGTGGACGTGGATTGTTTTTGTTCTAAAATGCCATTTTAAAACTAAAATGTATTAATGTAAACAAAATTAGTGTGTGTATTTTTCATGAGCAGGTTTGCTGCTGCGACGGGGGCGGCGCGGAGGATCACAATGCCTGCTAAGCATCGTGATGTCTATCGGCCATCGCGATGGACGATGGCATCATTTATCGACCCAACCCTAATATACTGTCAAAAAAATAATTGGGATAAGTGTCATTATTGTCACTTTAAGGCCGATTTATGTCTGTGTTTATATAATGATTATACAACAGCATATTATAGGCATAAAAACATTCAAGTTTAAGTGTGCTTGTAAAATGGCTTTAACGTTATTCCTGAACCCTTACTTTTCTGAAAGTGTATTGCAGATTCGAACGGCTCATTTAGACACATTCTTATAAACCTGTCAGTAGTTTTCAAGAAAGGTGAAACAACACATCTTTATTCACCTGTTAATAAGCATTGTTTGTAAAAGAGTTGAACCCTGAACTCATCATGGAATATTAGCTCAAATGTTTTAGACATTCATTTCTATGTAAACATAATGGACAATCTATATCACGTCACCAAAAATGATTGAAGTCATGTCCATGTATTTCACATCGCATGTTTTTTCGACAAGTCGATATATTGATTTGTGTGACAGGCCTAATAATTAATAATAATAATTCCTTACATGTACGTAGTACTTTTCTGGACACTCAAAGCGCTATACACATTGGAGGAATCTCCTCATCCACCACCAGTGTGCAGCATCCGCCTGGATGACGTGACGACAGCTATATTGCACCAGACCACACACACCAGCTGATTGGTGGAGAGGAGACATGATAAAGCCAGTTATGATATGGAGATGGTTAGGAGGCCATGATGGACAGAGGCCAGTGGGCAAATTTGGCCAGGATGCCAGAGTTAAACCCCTACTCTTTTTTTCCTGAAAGAAAGATTAAACTCAAATTGATGGATTGATAATTTAACCCAATAAGCAATTATAACTTTTAAAGTAAATGATTGAAAATACACTCAAACAGGTTTGGAACAAGTGAGTAATTGATGACAATTTTCAAGTTTGGGTGAACTATCCCTTTAAAGGGTCACGAAACACCAGAGCACATGTGTTGAGCTGTTGACAGTGGTATATGTGTCCCACACTGCTATAAACACTATTAGGACACCTATATTTCACTAAAAAGTGTAAATTGGTTGTTTTTGCGTTATTTCAAGCAAATTCGTACTTCCGGTTTGAAACGAATTTTTGAAGCTGCGTCATGGTCATGACATAATAGCGTGTATTCCAGCGTGCAGACTGGACGCCTGTGCCAGAGTGTGTCTTATTACGTCTTACAGTGTGCTGCATTAATGCATGAGTAAAGCTTGGTTCAAACCAATCAGCGCGCTCTATTGTGCAACTTCATTAATATTCATTATTGTCACAGTGTTTAGACGACAGAGACGCCACGTTGTGTTGGCAAAACAAGCGTGAAGTGTTGCTTTTATAGTTTGCTGCCGTTAAGTTTCGTTTTCATTTTCTCTCTGTGAGAGCTCAGCTGGAGTCACGTGTGGATTAACAGTGTACACGACGCGCGACAACAATAACTTACGTGTCTAAGGAGGATTATTGTTTACCTGAGAGCTGTTCTCATCTGCAAACGCTGAGATCCGGATTCGCTGCTCGTCTCCTCTTAATAAAGACGCGGCTCTAGTTGCTGGTGATTGTCCTGTCTCTACAGATTTGGTAAGTGAGTGACCAGTGCTCTTTGTTTATTCAGTTTGTTCGTATCCAACTAAGTTAACTATTGCACCGAGTGTGAACATGTTAGCACCACAACCAAACTTTAACCTCGTGTAGGATTTTCACCGCATTTAGTGACCGGAATAACACACGCAGCTTTCTGACGCTACCTGCCGTGTGCATCTAAGTTTCCGGGAAATGCTGAGGTTTTTTTTCTCTCATTCGTCGTGCGGTATCAAACATTGCATGAAAAATACACGCTTAGAGCAGATCCTCCAATCAAATATCTCGTTTGTCGTGAGGGGCATGAATGAATTCCCTGAATGAAAGAGCCAAACTGCAGTTAAAGTCCAGCATTTAATCATTTGGATGTTCATGTAGGTTAAACACCATCACTTTCTACTGTGTGTGTATTTTGACTCTGAAACTCGCACGTGCCCAAATAGACACTCCTACACCATCCCACTTTAGTTCCTCCGACACTCCCCCCTAAACAGAGCTGGTCACGCCCACTTTTCTGACTTTTTCCAAAGTAGAGGTGTGAAAACACCCTGCTGAAACGAGGGGGTTTCATGGCCCTTTTAATAACAGCTGGCAGAACCCTGCAATACCACCACTTTCCACTGGGAGGCTGCATCCCACAGGTTGAAAACCACTGATTTAGACGAACAATAGAGGAAACGTGCTAATATAAGCTCTGAAAGACAAACATTGTGCCGCATATCATCAATGCAGAGTCCTAATGAAAAGCAAGCAGAGACCCATCACATGATGGACAAAAGCAGACAAGCCATCTTGAACTATTTACAGACAGCATTTGCTCATTACATTGAAGAGGTGAGGAGAAGAAACTCTGAATGTGAATGCGGTGCAGCTGATCTACATGCAGTGACGTCTGATGAACATGTACCCACCTGCTCCATCAGAGTGAGGGGTATTTGTTGGGGTTCTACTAGCTTTTAACCTATTCAGAGCTCCATTTACCACGTCTGGAATACAAAACACACCAACTCAACTATAATGGGTCTAATTATAGGCCTATAAATCACGGTTTACCATGTGATGAAGCTAGAATTAAATAACCAGTTCTAGGGCTGCACAATATATGCTTTCAGCATCGATATCTCAGTGTGCGCGAGCAATGCAATGCAATAGGATCTCCAATGTTGAATTGGATAGTTGATCAGCAAACAGTTGAGAATACATGAGACTTGTGGAGACTTTGCCAAGAATAACCATAACAGAGTGAAACTTCATTATTTGCATGTGTCTTATGGCCCGTTTCCACTGAGTGGTATGGTACGGTTCGGTTTGGTACGCTTTTATGGCCGTTTCCACTGTCAAAAAGTGTATTGTCAAAAGGTGGAGCTACATGCGCAGCCGAATGCTGATGGGTTACAGAGATACTTCACGAGCTCGTGGAGCTAGACAGAATGTAAACAAAGGATCCGCCATGTTCTAATACGCAGCCGAGAGATTACATGGATATAACGTTACTATATGCACAGTGGCGCAAAAAGGGGGTATGCAGTATATGCGGCGCATAGGGGCGCCACACATGGGGGGGGGGGGGGGGGGGGGGGGGGGCATTGTGCCAAAACTATTTTTAAAATGATCCTTATTAAAAGTTTTAAATAATAAAAATAAATAATTATGCTTTGTTAAAAAACATTATTTTGCATTTTATACAAATATAACATTGTTATTGTTTAATTCAAAATCATTTAACACAATAACATGCAGTCACACAGCCTGAAGTGTTCATGTAGATGTAACCGTTTAGATTTGTTTTTATTTTTATCAAAATAAACTGTCAAATCATACATAATGTCAAAAGTTATAAGGTTAATCTGAAAATTTGTCTTCATTTATTATTAATTAATTAATTAAATTATTAGTTTGCCAAAATAAGAGGGATCACACAAAATTTGAACCTGCATACCCCTCAGTAAATGTGTAGTTGCATAAAATAACCAGCCATGGATGACCCGGGCTCAAACAAACCGTGTCGTCATCTTGATGAACAGACACAATGCAAAGAAGAACAAAATCTGCCGTGTCCTGTTGTTGCTTTACTAGCCCGTCTAAAAGTGCGAGCTGTATTCGCTTTCTTCCGGGAGTGCGTGATCGCGTCTATATTTGATATAACAAACTTCTTGAGCTGATGATAATTCCGTATAACGTTACGTGATTGTAGAAGTGTCCCCATCATCTGATCCATTCAGAAAGATAAGGACAAGCGCGAGAGTAAATTGCAGAAAAAAAGGAGAAACCCGGCAAAACACAGGAGCAAAAGTGTTTAACAACCTGAATCATAACCAAACTGCCATGTTTATCTTTGCCTTTTGGACTATTATGAACTGGGAATGACAAAATCACTCTCTAACAGAGTTTGCATGTGCTGCTGAAGATTACACACACAGATGAGAGGTTTGCGCTGACTGTGGGCTCTATTGCGTGTGTTTTTGAACTCAAATAAGTACTAAATGTATGATGCGTGTAGTTTTACTGTAATTAATAATATATCGGAGACTGTAAGGGGCTGTGTGTGTTCATATATGTTGCATTTATGTATTTATTTAATATAATTACAGACGTTACAGTAGCCTATTTCACACCGTCATTGATCTGCAGTTATAATCAACTCCTGTTCATAGAAAAGTTAGTATTAAACATTTATGAACAAGTATTTATGTGTATAAAGCATCTGTTCTGTGAGAAGTGCTGCTCATTATGATGTAAACGACCCGTACAGCCTTACTGTAGACATTTATTCGAGTGAGCATGACGTCGACTTAAACTTTGTCTTACACCACGCCCACCAAAAAGGTACCCTTTGTGGTGGAAACGCAAGCCTGATAAAGGTGACCCGTACCAACCCGTACCGTACTGTACCAGTCAGTGGAAACGAGCCATTAAAGGCATTTCAAGAGAGTTCAAAGCATTCGGGCACAAAAACGTACATTTGTAACTTTATTGATGACGTTAAATTACATTTAATGATGTAACGTTTTACTGATTAATTCAATGAGGACCACAAGACGGTGTTATTTTACATTTCATTATTTATTTTCAATACCTGAATACTGTTTGACGCTCCGGAAAACCAAAAAGTTTATTTGAGTTTTTTTGTTGCACTATTGTAATTATTATTTGCTTGTAATTTGTTTATTACTTGTATACATGATTCACAGCCTTGCAAAATCAGCCTAACCAATCTAAAGTAATGATTTCTTTCCAAATAGAGCTATTTCAGCCATTTGGTGAAAGTGTATTCATATCACAGAGAAACAAAACATCACAATCTCAGATTTCTCCAATATTGTGCAGCCCTAACCGATTCCATCTGATGTGCTTTTAAAGGCGGTTCTTACCTCCTAAACTGCGTCTGTTGCTTTTCTTCAGGTCGAATTGAGCATTGCTGTCCTCTGGAGACACGGCGGATGGAGAAAACACAGCAGCATCACAACCCAACATGGCTGGAACCTTCTCCATCAGGAACTGAGGAACCACACCTGTTAAAAAATCAATTGGGTGAGCTATCATATAGATTAGTACATTAAAACGTACAAAACACATTAATCATATTGCAAAGCATCAGTTCGGTTTCATATTTAAATAAGAACAATTTTCAATTACACAAATCTAAAATAACAGCATATTAAAAGCCAGGGAGGTCCTGATTTGAATGGGTATCTTGACCACTGTACTGATTAATCAGGAGATATATTCTCTAACACTTGAGTATGACATAAGAAACCAAATTCGCCTTGATCTTTTGACATTATAAAAGGTTTTAGTACTAAAAAAACATCCTGCGGTTTCAAAGCTTAAGACGTCCTCCTGATTAGAAATGACAATAAATGTTCCCCGCTGTATTGCGAACGATCACATTTACGCCTTCCCTAATGAAAGGCTGTGTTACCTATACGTTGAGCGTTCTCTATCAGACACTGTACAGCCGCTGCCTGATGCTTGAGTCTCTTCTCTGTGCTGCTGCTCATCTTTTCTCCTCCGTCGCCACAATGAAAGAGATTCGGTGCAAAAATAACTGCGAGATTGCTGCTGTCCATCTTATTCTCAGCACATCTGGAATAAATACACAACACACACACACACACACACACACACACAGAGTAAGCAATACACACTCATAGCGCTGGGCGATATGACAAATCTCGCATTATATAGTCAAATTATATCCTGATAATGATGTATATCAGTGTTTCCCAACCACGTTCCTGGAGGTCCACCAGCACTGCATGTTTTGGATGTCTCCTTTGTCACACCAATTACTGGGCTTTCACTCTGATTCTGAATTCATCTGCTAATGAGCTGAGGATCTAAATTAGGTGTGTTTGGTTAAGGAGATATGGTAAATGTGCAGAGCTGGTAGTCCTACAGAAATGTGGTTGCGACACACTGATGTATATCAAAATATAGAACCATTTCTGTAAATTAATAGTTTATATTGTCCACATGTAAATGAGTATTCCTGTTTTGCATTTTAAAGTATATAGTCATATATAAACTCATTCACATGTGATCATATTTCTCAGTTTAATCAGATAAGTGCAAATACTTGACTAAAAATGTAGAAATGTGCAACAAATATTAATAAATTATCAAACACTTACCACAAACTAAACATTGCAGGTCAAATATAAAAATATCCCTAAATAAAATGCACCATGTAAACATTGTGTTTTTAAGATTGGAACTTTTTCACAATGCTTTTATTCATTTTTTATGTCTGAATGTCCAAAATTGCATGTAATATTGTGCTTATAGAAATTATAAAAAAGTATCATCATAAACGATGTGTTCTGTGGCACCACAATATAAACAATGGAGCATAATATGAACCAGCAGACTTTTAATTTTGCCCATATTGTCATATTGCACAGCCCTACACACTCACTTTACATAAGTTTAACACAAAAGAGCCTGTGCTATTGAGAGGGAAGCTGTAGATTAGCATAACAAGAGATTTGAGACAAACAGAGACATCTGTCCTCGTACCGCTGAGAGACGGTCTTCAGGAAGCTGAAGAAGTAGCGCAGTGTGTTTAAGTTTCTGTCAGGCAGTACGCAGGACAGCAGGACTGTAGCTGAGGTCCTCTCCTCTGCTGTGGGAAGCTCCTGGGCCTTCAGGAAAGCACTGTGCAGATCTACAGTCAAAACCGGCTCCGGAAGCTCCCTGAAAAACTGCTTCAGGAGTCCAGCAATGTCCAGCGGGAGAGCAGCGGACAGACAGTCCTCACCCTGGTCCAGTTTTGCCTACAGAGGCAAAACAGAATCACATTTATAAGGAGTTTAAAAACAGTTGGTGAATATGTCAGCAGTGTGTGACTATATGCCGGCTCTGATGGTTAACATGAACGAATTGTGTTTGTTATAATCAGGCTTGATAAATGAAACACTTTGATTGACATTCTCCCTTTGTGTCATCAGAGGGGGAAAGCCCCGCCCACTAGTGCCCATCTCTCCATTTTATTCGCATAAACAGCAGCCCTGAGTGAGAAGCAGCCGTCTGTCCATTAGCCATTAGTGTTTGAGCTGCTGAAGATGATGTCAGCGTAGGCTAAGAGGATTATAGATGTGGAGTTTTAGATGAACAGCGACAGAAGCATGAAGCACACACTGACAACACTAGTTCTGTTTTTAATGTCACTATGCTGACACAATTTGTAGATTTGTAGCTCCACCTTCTTCTGAAAAAGAGCACAATCTCATTTGCATTTAAAGCGACAGTCACTAAAACAGCACAATTAAGATCAAAGCCTGAAAGGGTCAGTTTCAGAGAGCTGGAGAATATTATCTGTGTGCTGTTTTGAGCTGAAACTTTGCACACACACACACACACACACACACTCTAGAGACAGCAGAGATGCATTTTACATCTTGTAAAAAGGAGCATAACAGGTCCCCTTTAAATGATGGCATCAGTCAGCATCTGTGTCATGTATTGAAACGGGTCACTCACCCGGAGGCTTTTGACCCGCACCACAGAGCCAGACTTTCTGAACAGACCCTCTGTGTCCAGATGATCCAGGAGAGTTGTACAAATATCCACTAAAAAGCTGGGGAAAGAATGGACACAAGTGATTATCAGACAGTAAAATAAGTGTAATGCATGATAGGGCTGCATCATTTCATCAATTCTGCAATGGTCACGTAGCAGGATCTGCAATGTCAGTTCAGTTTTAGGTTATTCCTCCTTAAGAGATTTGAGTGGGATTATAGTTGACCAAGAGCCACATTGTAGAGTTGCTTGGAAGTTTAACCTTAAGAAATTGCTTGTTTGCTTAGTTTTTAAGGTCTAGACTGTCCAGAAAATTTGTATTTATGCAGATTAACTGTCATAGGAAATTATCCAAATCAATACAAAATTATGACTTCTTTCTGAATTGAGCTGTTCAATTCATCTGGTGAAATTAGATTCATATCTCAATATAAATCACAGGAAAACAAAACATTGCAATATCGTTCAACCCTATCAAAAACGCAAATACATTTGCAAAAATCTCTTCTTTTTCAAGTTAATTGAATTGAGAAAAATGTTGGGCAACAAGCAGATCCCAAAGAGAGAACACATAATTATAAAACAATCAAATAAATGCAATATACAAAAATAAAAATGAAGATATTAAGAATGTAAATCTATTGGTAAAAACATTACATAATAATGCAAAATTATTTAAACTGAGAGAAGCATTGGGGTTGTGGGTAGGCCTGTTACAAAAATCAATACATAGACTCATCGCACATCATTTTTGGTGATGCAATGTATATCACCCATACATAACAAAAATATTCTAGCAACATTTCAGCTGTTTGATCTGCATCTCTGCTGGAGGTTTCAGTGTCAGTATAGTTAAAAAAGCACAATAGTGTTTACTATCATTTACTATAGGATATTTTTATATGGGTATCTGACAACTGAAAATAAATCTGGTAGCAGATATCACCGCCTCTGTTGCTCTTTATCTTGCACTTTTTATTTAACATTTATTCAGGGACAGGGTTCATACACATTTTTACCACAAAAATTAAGACTTTTTCAGGATTTTCAAGTCAATTTTTATGACCTAATGCTTCATGTAAAGTCTGCGTATACCTGGTAAATAATAAGAAAAACAATGAACGCTTAAATTTATTACAGTACATCATAAAACACAAAATAAAATCTCTTTAGTTTCAATTTGTTTTTATATCTATGTAAAATAGATAATGCTTACACAGGACTAATAATGTGGAGCATGTTTTGGCCAAATAAAGAATTGAAAACATCTAACTTTCATTCCAGTATACAGATATTTGGCAAACTAATTTTAAATAATGTTAATAGTTTATTAAAATAGTAGTAGTAGGTAAAACTACTTCTGCTGTAAAGCTGCGATAACACTGCACTTTTTGCTCCACAGACTTCTATTCATAGGCATGCGAAAGCGGCAGAACAGAAAAGCAAGCGCATGCGTCAAGTTTTACATTTCACTGCATTCGAACGTTCAAGCTTAGTGAATTCTAACCTGTAAAATGACATCAGGTAGACCAATAGAAGATAACTTGAAATAAGAAATTAAAAATTGACATTAATAAAAATGAGCGATTGCTCTAATCATACTGTTTAACTCCGCCCCTTTTCGCAGCACCGTACGATAGAATTTCGCAAGCACAAGCTCTAGTGTGAGCGCAGCTTAAGTCTCTTTGGACAAAAACGTCTGCTAAATGACTAATGTAAATGTAATTTCCATGACAATTTTGTGGGTTTTTCTGATTTTCCAAAACTTTTCCAGGCCTGGAAAATGCCATGTCAAAATTCCATAACTTAATAAACCCTGTTTATTATTATTTATATAGGATCTGCATTTTCACATTCTGATTGGAACGCTTGATTATTAAATGGTTAAAATGACTACAAGTTAATATTCTTAAGATTAAAATATGATGTGTTTTTGGGAAGAGCGTCCTTGCATTGAGAAGATATTATATTATCATTCTGGCATTACATAATGAGTGGCATAAAATGGTCTTAAAATGACGATAATAATATTATTTATCACAATATATTTTGATGCAATATATCATACCAAAAAAATAGATAACGTGACAGGACTTGTTGTGGGCTAAATACATTTATCAGACACTTTTACAGAAGCAACTTAAATGAAGGTAAAAGTTATTTAGTATTCAATAGAAGCTAAAAATTATGAGTATTAAATAAGGAGCATGTTCAAGACATTTTGTGAATTTTCTTCTTAAATAGGCCTATAGCACAACCTAATTTGAGCAATTATATGCTTTGCTAAGTACTTATTCAAATTTAAAGGTGATGTTATCAATATTTTGTTTTGTTTTTAACCTCTCAGACTCCTGATTTTCCACATTTTCTCCATTCTAAACAGTATATCAAAGGAAAATTCATTCATTCATTCAAATTGACAGGTTTTGTGGTCCAGGTCACATATGTATTCAAAGCATCAGGCAACATGTTTATATAATGCGTTTCATATAAACATGTTACATGTCATAAATATTCTGAGAGCCTAATATTCCATTTAAAGAGTGTGATTTTCTTTGAACATATGTTTTTAGCAAAACTGCCTAAAATTATTGTTTGCTTGTTTTTTTTTAACTGTATTTAATGTATTAGTTGGCTTGTGGCTACATTAAACAATATGACCTTAATATTCAACCATACAAGAATCAAACAGCACTGTTGTTTCTGGCATTTAAAAGAACAGTTCACCCAAAAAATGTCAATTCTGTCATCGTTTACTCATTGGTTTCAAAGCTGTTTGACAGAAGGTAGGAAGATATATTGAACAATACAGAAAAACAGTCATTGACTTCCGTGGTATGTGTTCAACAGAAGAAAATGCCATATAAGGTTAGAACCACTTGAAAGCGTGTAAATGGTGAAGAAATTTTCATTTTCACTTTGAAGCCATTCACACCTCCTGTAGGGTGTACAGATTGTTTTGCATTGAGACGGTGTAAATGGTGCCGTTATTTAAGCACATCAGCGCTTTTGTTTCCAAATTACACTGAGATAAGGTTGGTTTTATATTTGCACATAAGATCAGTGACCACTTGTGACATGCTCCCTATTATTGTTTATCATGCTAGTTTGAACAGTGGATCTGAAATTTTATGTAAGAGTGACTTAAAAAACATTTACTGTGAACAATGTTGTACTTTGACAGCCATTGGCTGATAATACGATTTCCAAAGAATACTTTTATGAAATTACATTATTAAAGTCAATTATAAATCCCCAATACTGAAAATGAGATCATGTCATGATATAAAATAGTGTAATTTATAGCTATTCTAGGTCATAAAACAGTCAGTGGAAGAAAAGGGAAAAGTATTAGCAAGAGCTGCAAGCTTTGTCAAAATTAATCCAAAATATCTGGACACTTTTACAGGAATAAGGAAAAAAATGTTTTGATTTGCATGATGTTTTAAAAAATCATTAAAAAATCTAATGAATCTGCACATTAATTAAAAATGAATCTTAAATTAGATAGATTTTATGGTGAAATTGATTATTTAGGGAAAGTATTTATTTTAATTTTATACAGAATAACCTTAATATCACACCACAATTTAAGGCACAAATATAGCAAATTGGTGAATAGATCCAATTTCCAAATCGAAAACACCACGCATAAATACCTTATTAAGAATCTGCAAAGAATGCTTTTTCCCCAAATCATGTTAAGGAGAAAGTCTAAATGTGTGAATATAAACCCAACTTTACCCCAATCAAAGTTAACCGGGTCATTCTTTATTATGCACATATACAGAAAAATCCATCTCTTTGTTATGCATGTACACAAATGTGTGGCTCTTACCAGGGTAAATCTCCATAGTCTAGCACATGGCTGTGTGGCAGACCTTCCAGCGCAACTCCAAACACCCTGACCTGGAGGACAAGAAAGATCTGTTCAGGTAATGATAGATCGGCATGCAGGAACAACTGAAGCTCTGTGTGTGTTTGAAAATCAACAGCACTAACTCTGGCGTAGCCTTCACATTCACTTAATCTTATTTCACACCACTGCACTGAGCCAGATATAAACACAGGACACAAATTCACCTCACAAGACCAGAATTCAGTGGATTCAGTCACTATAATCCCATTTAAGGCTTACTTTTCTTTTAATCCCAACAGCCAGACTTGTCATAGACTATGTGCTTCGATTTATAATGAAACATTAAAAGTACTTCTATTACCTTTTTAAACTCTGAAATACATTTTTTGTGTTTAAAATGTGCTGAATCATCTCTGAACCAAGAGAAAAAGGAAGTTAACTAACTATTTAGTGTGACAGGAGAAAAAATGCCAAGAATTCTAACAGAAAAAACTACGTTATACATTTAGTAGTTTCATGTTTAGGTTCTCCAAACAAATGAAACCGATCTAGCTGAAAGTAAACATGCAACTAATTAATAATTAATTACTGAATAAGGAACAGTAACAAAGAAACATACAAATGTTTGATATTACAGTACATTAAATAATACAAATATCTGAAGTTGATTACGAAATTGAAACAATACTTCGACAAACACGTCAAATAAATGTAAAATAAACAAACCACTGTTGAATATTGGGCGATTATAAACACACACAGGCCTTAGCTGTTCACAAATAGGAAGATCACCAACTTTGACACGCAGATCTACAAAAGCAGCAGCATTATAATAATATAAATCAAGGCTTTGTGCTGGTTTATGAACTCACCGTGTTCGCTGATGTCGGTTTGCTTCTGTTTTTGTTCCAGTTCTTTATCCGGATTCCATAAACCGACCGAAGATGCTGAACGACGGCCAGACGAACCACATTTCTCTCCAAAACCCTCATTATGACGTATAATATCTATTGAAAGCCTCGCAATATGCAGAAACACGCTATTTATATTTTAAAAGGATGTAAATATACGTTAATTTACGTTACGATTGACGTTATTCGACTTTTCTACAGTTCCGCCTGAGGCATTTCGATAAAAATCAACCGATCAGAGACACCAAACTCCGCTTATATCTAATTCTCCCACTTTACTCCGCTTAAACCTCATTTTATTTAGTAAAACAATGAGTAAATGTCTCCTTATGAGTCCAGTGTTTGCGTCTGTCCGACCGCTTTATTTCCTGTCTTCAAACAACGGCAGTTCGGACAATGTTCAAATTTCGCCCTGCATACGTCACTCAAGCGTTTCACGCACTCTGATTGGATGGGGATTGTCACGTGCTCAGACAGACCCGCCCCCTGGACAGTGTGCGATGCATGATTGATGGTGTAACAGATGCGAAACCTCTGAATGTTTGTCGCAGCATTATATCGCACACACACACACACACACACACACACACACACATTCGCACGCCTGGACTAGTGCTAAATAACTGTCCACATGAGTACCATATTTCTCCAGTGATTGTGGGATTTATAGAAAGGCATTTTTCCACAGTGCAGTTGTGAAACCTTCATTGTCACCACTTTATTTCTTCATTTGCAGCACTGATTTAATGAATTTTGGCTAAGGGTGCTGCAGGAAATGTACATTTGTTATGCAAGATGTCCTTTATAATGCATGCACGTGTTTTATTTGGATGCTTTTACCATCTGAACATCATTTCTGTTGTATTTGCTTTAAAATGAAAGTTGCATGCACATATTTTATTTCAAAGACTATCATATCTTTTCATTTGTGTATTTGTTTAAGGAAATTTGAATTCTTAAGTTAGAGCATTTCGGTTGTTATTTATGCATATTTCATTTAGAATACTCTTTTAGTTTGGGGATTTATTCTGATTATAATTATTTTTCTTTACTCTTTAGTAGTAGTATATTTTTTAGTAGTATATTTTTAATGAATTGTGTTTAGTTGTGAACACTGCTTAGTTTTTATTCACTTTATTTGTGTTGGTCAGTATTATCAAAGTATAAAGATGTTGAAGTGCTGTAATGAAACTATTACTGTACATGACACAATGCTGCCATCTAGAGGAAAACACAAACCCAAATCAGTCCTTCAACTCGTGTTGTTTATGCAAAAACATATATTCGTTTAAATATTGGGCCCATTTTTAACCACTGGACTGCCAGAGATGGGTTGCAGCTGGAAGTGCATCTGCTGTGTAAAAATGTGCTGGATAAGTTGGCGGTTCATTCCGCTGTGGCGACCCCAGATTAATAAAGGGACTAAGCCGACAAAAAAATGAATGAATATTAACCACTGTAACTCTTAATTTACACGAGAATATGACAAATGTTATGATCAAATCTGAGACAATATATGTTGGTGAGGCGTGGTCGTTTGTTGTATTTTATTTATTTATTTATTTATCTATCTATTTTTTATTCTTATGCTTATTGTTACAAAAATGAATATCCTGGTGATACTTTTCCATCATAATGTTTATGTTATATTGCCAATAAGCAGAGTTATATTTAATGCATTTTATTAATTTTATTTATTTATATATCTATTTATTTATTTGTTGCTAACTGTTAAAAAAGGAATATCCTGCTGCTACGTTTGCTTCATAATGCAATGTACATTCCCAATAAACATACTTATAAACATAATAAAAAACTCAATTGAATGCATTTTCAATTTTATTTATTATTATAGACCATATTGTACCCTTATAAGTAAATATTAGCACATAAAGGGGCTGTATAAATATTTAAAGTGTCCATATTTGTACTTAAGAGTAAATATTAGGGTCAATACTGTAGTTTAAAATAATTATTAATACATTAGGGGCCTTATTGATACCTTAAAAATACATTTGAATACCTCATGGGTTCATTTAAGTAAATATTAGTACACAAAGGGTCCATACTACAGCTAATAATTAAATATTAGTACCTAAATAGTCAATATTGGTATACCTTAAAAGCAAATATTAGCACTTAAAGGGTCTGTAAAAGTAAATGTTAGTATTTAAAGTGTACATATTGTCAATTAAGAGTGAATATTAGGGTCAATACTGTAGTTTAAAAAGAATTATTAATACATTAGGGGCCATGTTGATACCTTAAAAATACATTTTAATAGCTAATGGGTTTGTTTTAGTTAATATTAGTAGACAAAGGGGCCATATTTTAGCTTATAATTAAATATTAGCACCCAAATAGTCTATATTGGTACCTTAGAAGCAAATATTAGCACTTAAAGGGTCTGTAAAAGTAAATATTAGTATTTAAAGTGTCCATATTGGTACTTAAGAGTAAATATTAGGGTCAATACTGTAGTTTAAAATAGTTATTATTACATTAGGGGCCTTATTGATACCTTAAAAATACATTTGAATACCTAATGGGTTCATTTAAGTAAATATTAGTACACAAAGGGTCCATACTACAGCTTATAATTAAATATTAGTATCTAAATAGTCTATATTGGTATACCTTAGAAGCAAATATTAGCACTTAAAGGGTCTGTAAAAGCAAATATTAGTATTTAAAGTGTCTATATTGCTATTTAAGAGTAAATATTAGGGTCAATACTGTAGTTTAAAATAGTTATTATTACATTAGGGGCCTTATTGATACCTTAAAAATAAATTTAAATACCTAATGGGTTAATTTAAGTAAATATTAGTACACAAAGGGTCCATACTACAGCTTATAATTAAATATTAGTATCTAAATAGTCTATATTGGTATACCTTAGAAGCAAATATTAGCACTTAAAGGGTCTGTAAAAGTAAATATTAGTATTTGAAGTGTCCATATTGTTACTTAAGAGTAAATATTAGGGTCAATACTGTAGTTTAAAATAGTTATTAATACATTAGGGGCCTTATTGATACCTTAAAAATACATTTTAATACCTAATGGGTTCGTTTTAGTAATTATTAGTACACCAAGAGTCCGTGTTTCAGCTTATAGTTAAATATTAGTACCTAAGTAGTCTATATTGGTACCTTAAAAGTAAATATTATATTAAAGGGTCCATATAAGTAAATATTAATCGGCTCCTAAAACTAAATATTAATATCTGAAGGGACCATTTATTGCTATTTGTTAAAAAAGATAATCCTGATGGTACTTTTGCATCATAACATTGTGTATAATCCTGTTAAATATATATATATATTAATGCATTATTTTTTTAATGGATGCATGCATGCAAGAGAAGACCCAAAACACTGCGATCTCTTATCACTTATCTGTTTTTATTACAACATGACATGTATATACAGTAAAAGAGACAGTACAAATGTACGGCTGAGAGACTGAGAGATTGCTGTTGGTTTAGAAGCACTTCCTGTGGACGATGGATGGACCTGCCTCGTCGTACTCCTGCTTGGTGATCCACATCTGCTGGAAGGTGGACAGAGAAGCCAGGATGGAGCCACCGATCCAGACGGAGTACTTACGCTCAGGGGGAGCAATGATCTACAGAGGGAGAGGCGGAGGAACATCGTGAGTGTCTCAGTGAGTGAGAATAAGCTGAAAGCTTGGTAAAAGTGCTCTGTGATCGTGCTCACCTTGATCTTCATGGTGCTGGGGGCCAGAGCGGTGATCTCCTTCTGCATACGGTCAGCAATACCAGGGTACATGGTGGTACCGCCGGAGAGGACGTTGTTGGCGTACAGATCCTTACGGATGTCAATGTCGCACTTCATGATGCTGTTGTAGGCGGTCTCATGGATGCCAGCAGACTCCATACCTGTGCAGGTGAGACACAAGATGATGCTCAGACTCATATGAGCTTTAATAACCAGCCTATTAGACCTGAGAGAGAGACGCACCAATGAAGGAAGGCTGGAACAGGGTCTCGGGGCAGCGGAAACGCTCATTGCCGATGGTGATGACCTGACCGTCGGGCAACTCGTAGCTCTTCTCCAGGGAGGAGGAGGAGGCGGCGGTGGCCATCTCGTTCTCGAAGTCCAGAGCCACATAGCAAAGCTTCTCCTTGATGTCGCGCACAATCTCACGCTCAGCTGTGGAGGGCAGATTCAGCACAATTAGGCTCAACACCCAACACATTAACACACAAACAATGATATCTCCGTTTTGGCGCGAACGCGCGTTAATTACCGCGAAAGTTAAACAAATTGGCGGGAAACACATAATTGACTAAACTGTTTAAGAGTTGTGTCCTTTATTATACACTCACAGGGATGCAAAACTAACGTAGTTTAAGAGTAAATATTCATAACACAACATTTATCGAAATTTATATACAAATAGTTTTACACAGTGGACATATTTATGACGATGTAAACACTGATATTTTGTATTTATGTCAATATATTAGCAGGAGTTTACTACACTACATACAGAAATGAAGTCTAGACAAACTTTATAATGTTGGAAAGGTTTTTGTCAGATATTTTACCACAGTTTATTTACATAAAAGCCATTATTAAGCTACAGAAATGGAGTCAACAAACATCATTAGTGGTGATGTTTGGTATTGCGCCCAATTTAATTGAAAGCTCATTTTTTGAGATATTACTTTTAAAATTGCATTACAATTTATTCAGATTTTTTGTACTTAATTATACTTTTAAATATATGTCAATTAATAAGTACAGACTTTTCTGTAAGTATACTTGAGTGCAATCTTAAGTATGATGTCTTATTTTTTTGTTGTTTAAATTAAGTATACTAATTGCACACTTGAATGCAGGTGTGTTTAATAAGTGTTCTGGCTTTTGTTTCTCCTGTTTTTTTCCCTAGTTTGCTCACCTGTTGTCACGAAAGAGTAGCCTCTCTCAGTCAGGATCTTCATCAGGTAGTCAGTCAGATCGCGACCGGCCAGATCCAGACGCATGATGGCGTGGGGCAGAGCGTAACCCTCATAGACGGGGACGTTGTGGGTCACACCATCACCAGCATCCAGCACAATACCTGCAGGCAGACACAGGATGAGTTTCAGAGAGCAGCAGTGTCTGTGTGTGTGTGTAAATCCAACAGGTGATGATCACAGCTGTCAGAGCCACACACACACATCATAATCTCACAGCATGCACTCACTGCCACACACTTCCACAGTCAATAATCACACTTCATAGTACGTGTAAGAGTCTGTATGGTCATTTTAAAACATCCTCTATGGGTGATTTACTCATTTCTTAATCATTGCATATGCACAGTGTCTGTTTATATACTTTCTGCCCCAGAACTTCT
Source organism: Danio rerio (assembly GCF_049306965.1). Classification (NCBI taxonomy): domain Eukaryota; kingdom Metazoa; phylum Chordata; class Actinopteri; order Cypriniformes; family Danionidae; genus Danio; species Danio rerio. The sequence goes on from NC_133192.1 coordinate 1,384,292, forward strand.
GTCCTTAAAACAAATTCCAGAAATAAAGGTACGCAAGCGGTCACTGGGGTTAAAAGGTACACTTTTGGATTTAAATATCATTACAAATATTAATACCTTACAAGTAAATAAAATACAATATGTAAAATAGCTTAAATGTAAATATTAGTGCCTAAAGGGTCCATATAAATGCATATTAGTATTTAAAGTGTTCATATTGGTACTTAAGAGTAAATAATAGGGTCAATACTGTAGTTTAAAATAATTATTAATACATTAAGGAGCCATATTGGTACCTTAAATATACATTTTAATACGTAAAATGTTCCTGTAAGTAAATATTAGTACATAAAGGGTCAATATTTCAGCTTATAATTAAATATTAGTTCCTAAATAGACCATATTGGTACCTTAAAAGTAAATATTAGCAATTAAAGGGTCCGTATAAATAAATATTAGTGTTTAAGGGGTCCATATTGGTACTTAAGAGTAAATATTAGGCTCAATACTGTAGTTTAAAATAATTATTAATACATTAAGGACCATACTGACACCTTAAAAATACATTTAATACCTAATGTGTTCATTTAATACACAAAGAGTTAATATTTCAGCTTACAATTAAATATTAGTACCTAAATAGTCTATATTATAGATATTAATATAAAAATTAATATCTAAAGAGACCATGTTGTAGATTAAATGTACATATTAGTACTTAAAGTACATATAAGTAACAATGAGAGTATCTAAAGTATGTAACTATGAGTACCCTAAGTGTTCAATAAGTGTTCATTAAAACTCTTAAGAGTTCATATTAAACCTTAGAAGTAAATATTAATATCTAAAGAGTTATATTTGTAGCTTGAAGGTAAATATTAGTATCTAAAAATGACCTTTTTAAATGTTCCACCAACTCTGACTCTTAACTATTAAATAGGATTATTGACTAGGGGAATGTTTACAGCTAATTGCTATATTTCTGCTTGTTCTGTTTTCTGTTGATCATCCATGCTCTTAATAACTGTGTAATGAGTATAAGTGTGTGTAGACTGACCGGTGGTACGGCCGGAAGCGTAGAGGGACAGCACAGCCTGGATAGCCACATACATGGCAGGGACGTTGAAGGTCTCAAACATGATCTGCAGGAAGAGAAGTAAGAGTTTGAGGAGCTGCAGATGTGTTCTCTCTGGGGTCTGCCTTAAAGGCTAGCACACATTTTTGGAGCCTAAAAGAAGTCTATTAGACATCTAAACCAGACTATTGATCAAATAGACTAGAATGAATGACTCCACATGTGAGGTCTAAGTAGATTTAGACTATTAGTGTATTAGATTTGTACTGTAGGTCTTGTTTTAGCCATGATGTATATGCTGAGATGTCTATTAGACTTCTTTTAAACACTAAATTGCTTGGTGTGTACCTGAGTCATCTTCTCCCTGTTGGCCTTGGGGTTGAGGGGGGCTTCAGTGAGCAGGGTTGGGTGCTCCTCAGGGGCCACACGCAGCTCATTGTAGAAGGTGTGGTGCCAGATCTGCAGAGCACAATCACTGTTACACACACACTCCCGCTGAACGCATGACTGTAAGCTGAATATGAGTGTGAGAGCGCACCTTCTCCATGTCGTCCCAGTTAGTGATGATGCCGTGCTCAATGGGGTACTTCAGGGTCAAGATACCTCTCTTGCTCTGAGCCTCATCACCTACGTAGCTGTCCTTCTGACCCATACCCACCATCACACCCTGATGGAGAGAAAAGGGGCGTTAGAGACCAGCAAACAGCACTCTTACCAGCGGGACAGCTTGGAAATAATACAACAGACAGCACTGATAAACTACAGGGACAGATCAGTTTGAGACTAGTGGAAAAACACATGCTGAATGCACATGTGGGAGTCTGGAGCACTCAACCATTCTGTTACACTGATATATACAGCAGTCAACATTTGAAGTGGATCGAAACCTTCCAGCAGACTTGTCCTAAATCTATTGATCAACACCCATTCTTGTCTTAGGGCCATCTTTTTTGATTCACTTTAAATCTTGACTACTATATAAATATATATACTTTTTATATGTATTTTCCTATAGCCTCTTTATAGCAGTATGAACTGTGTTTGAACTATCACTTTCAACGTTTGAGGCTCTTTTCTGTGTTTAAAATTATTATCTTCTATGTTAAAGGCTCTTTTCTGTGTTTGAAGCTCTTTATAATAGTGTGTGCTGTGTTTGAGGCTACACGTTTCTATGTTTGAGGCTATTTTTTGTGTTTGAAGCTTCTATTTTCTGTGTTTGAGGCTATTTTATGGGTTTGAGGCTATACTTTTCTATGTTTGAGGCTATTTTGTGTGTTTGAGGCTATTATTTTCAGTGTTTGAGGCTATTATATGTTTGAGGCTCTAGCTTTCTATGTTTTAGGCTCTTGTCTGTGTTTAAGGCTCTTATTTTCTGTGTTTGGGCTATTTAATGGGTTTGAGGCAATTATTTTCTGTGTTTGGGGCTCTTTTCTGTGTTTGAGGCTATTATTTTCTATGCTTGAGGCTATGTCATGTGTTTGAGGCTCTAACGTTCTATGTTTTAGGCTCTTTTCTATGTTTGAGGCTATTATTTTCTATATTTCAGGCTCTAGTCTGTGATTAAGGCTCTTATTTTCTCTGTTTAACGCTATTTTATGTGTTTGAGGCTATTATTTTATGTTTAATGCTCTTATTTTCTGTGTTTGAGGCTATTTTATGTGTTTGAGGCTATACTTTTCTGTGTTTAAAGCTATTTTCTGTGTTTGAGGCTATTATTTTCTATGTTTAAGGCTATTTTATGTGTTTGAGGCTATAACTTTCTATGTTTGAGGCTTTTTTTCTGTGTTTGAGACTTCTATTTCCTGTGTTTGAGGCTATTATTTTCTATGTTTCAGGCTTTTGTCTGTGTTTTAGGCTCTTATTGTCTTTGTTTAAGGCTATTACTTTCTATGTTTTAGGCTCTTTTTTGTTTAAGGCTATTACTTTCTATGTTTGAGGCTCTTTTCTTTGTTTAAGGCTATTACTTTCTATGTTTGAGGCTCTTATTTTCTGTGTTTGAGGCTATTTTATGTGTTTGAGGCTATTACTTTCTATGTTTGAGGCTCTTATTTTCTATGTTTGAGGATGTTTTATGTGTTTGAGGCTGTTTTCTATGTTTGAGGCTATTATTGACTGTGTTTGAGGCTCTTTATAACTTGTATGTGCTGTGTTTGAGGCTGTTTTGTGTTCATCCTGCAGTGTTTTTTTCACCTGGTGACGGGGTCTGCCAACAATGGAGGGGAAGACAGCACGGGGAGCGTCATCTCCGGCAAATCCAGCCTTGACCAAGCCAGAGCCATTGTCGCACACAAGGGCGGTAGTCTCCTCGTCGTCACACATGGTTGGTTTTCTGGTTGGTCTGTGCAGGACAAATCACAACAGCGCACAGTCAGACAGGCTGACAGTCTATAAATGCACATTTACAGTCAGCACAATTACACAGAAATGCACACGCTACATCCTGCTGTACTCTAGAGGCCTTAGGAAATAATGTCATAATAATAAACGTTCATTTACTGTAAAAAACAGCTTTAAAAGTGGCATCTGAAAGAGCAGTGTTCATAAAGACATATGACAAATGTCAAATGATCCATCAGAATGGCTAATAATGTTAACAGAATAGTGGAAATCTGATTAGCTTATACTTAATAGGTATTATAAAAACATTTGTTGTCATGGCTTTTCTGTATATCGTTATATAAACTAGTCCAAAAAATACAATGCAAACATAATAAAACTAAAATAAAAACACATGAAAGCTACACAAAAAGATAAACACGAATAAACTATAATAAAAATAATAGTTATGATTTAATATTAATGTTAGATGCATAAAAACTAGTTCAAAACGATTCTAATAAAATTGCTAATTAAAAACTACCATAAAAAATAGCAAAAAAACAAAAAATAAATAAATAAAATGAATAAACTATGAGGAGAAATTCAGTTCAAATATAACAGTAATAATACTGAGAATAAAACCTTGAACAAAAAGCTTAGCGAAGATAATAAAAATTAATCAAATCAGATGAAATCGACCCTAAAAAAAGAAAGGAGATATATTAAATAGTAAACTTGTAAAATATCAGCTATGCCTTAAGACACTGTTTTAAAACTAGAATTGTTATTAATTAATTTAATCCTAACGAAAGACTGATCAGCAAGGGTGAGCAGTAATGAGCATTGAGTTTAAAACTAGAACGTGAAAAAAATCACATAAAAACAATCCTAAAAAAATAATAAAAATTAAATAGAAATAATAATGACAATCAATTTATAATAGAGCTGATTTATAAACCACTAGCACGATTCAATAATTAACTATAATGAAGTTAATCTTGATGAAACATGTTCATTCAGTCTGCTCAGTAAGGTTAGGAGTTAGAAATCACGATTTTAAAACTAGAATCGAATAAAATCGACCCTAGAAATGAAATAGAAACAACATTTAAAAAGCACAACAATTGTTGATTTGAAATTGTATAATATATATATATGCTCAATAAAAAAGCACAACAATTCATTTAAAAAGAGTCGAATCATATAAAAATCAAACAATTAGTTTAAAATTAGAATCGGGAAAAAATCACATAAAAACGACCCTAAAAAATAATCAAAAATTAAATAGAAATAAACACGACGATCAATTTAAATAGAGCTGATTTATAACCCACTAGAATGATTAAATAATTCACTATAATGAAGTTAATCTTAATGAAACATGTTCATTTAGTCTGCTCATTAAGGCTAAAAGATGATTTTAAAACTAGAATCTAACAAAATCACATTAAAAACGAGCCTACAAATGAAATAGAAATAACATTTAAAAACCAAAATAGTCAATCTAATTAGAGCCGATACCTATTAAAAATCAACCATGACTTAGAAGGCAATTTTAAAACTACAGTGGTTAAATATTAATTATATTTAAATCAATCTTAATGAAACACGTGCTCATTTAATCTGCTCCGCAAGGCTAAAATAATCAGCAATGAGTAAGAAGATCATTTAAATCTAGAATGATTAATAATGAGTTAAATCTGAAGAAAGCACGTGTAGTTTGTGCTCAGCAAGTGTTACTGAAACCCAATCTCCTGCCGGCAGCTGAAGACTCGGACTGACAAATGCCAAAGAAAGGCTAGAGTTTAACAGGAGGACAAACGCTCTATTTCTGGTTTTCAGCTGTCGCTTCATGCATGCATTAGAGAAAACACTCTTTAAACCTAGCAGTTCGAGCACAAGACTAATAAGCAAAGTTAAAACTCTCCCGGTAGCTAATCCAGAGAAATCAATGCATTTAAAGCCTAGAGTCGAGCGCTGGTCTGTAGGACTCACCAAGTTGTTATCACAAGACTGATGCTTCCACTGGGACGAAGACTGAAGGCGAGGATCCCCTTTAAATAAGAGCGGCTCCTGGGGGCCGAGGCGGAGCCTGGGGTTCACACAGGCCCAAATATGAGCAGGCAAGAAAAAATAAAAAAGAGAAAATAACCCTCTCCACCCGTGAATCTGATCTGAGCGCATGCAGCGCCGCCCTAAAATTAAGAAAGGCTTCCTTAGAATAGCGGGCCGGGGGCCAACCATCTGCACCGGGGGTCCTCAGCTGAAAAAACAACAGTGCTGCATTGGAATTAAAGGAGATTTTTTTAATTTAAGTTCATTTATAGTAGGTTTCAAGTGATTTTAACTTACAATATTCACATATTTAAATCGCTTTTATAAATTAATTTCATTACGTTTGATTTAGTTGTAATCAGCATAAAACATATGTTGATCATGTATTTTTTATGTAGGTTAAATGCATTTTTTGCATGTCTGATTAATTGTATATTTAAGATATTTTATATTTAGCTAATATATATTTGTAAAAAAAACACTCAAATGGCTTGCAAAAAAGTAATGTGCAAAATAGCTCTTAAATATATGTAGCATGGTTTATATCTTTTACATTTTATATTATTATATTTTGTAATATATAAATATATATATATACACACTCAAAAATATGTTATTTTTTACTTGTTAAAACTACTTATTTAAAATGAGCTGAAACAACACAATTCTTGAGATTTCATTGGGACAACTTAATTTTTTATGTTCAATCCACATATATTTGTTAACTTAATCGATTTGTGTTGGGATAACATGAATGTATTGTGTGGAACCCTGCATTTTTATAGTGTATATTATATTAATTTTACACAACATATTTTCACTACAAAATGTTGAGTCAAATTAATCTTATAACTTAAAATAATACTTTAAAACAGTTTTTAAAACTTACATTAGAAACATGTTTAAATTATAATCAACATAAAACACGTCGTTATGACTTATTGATCATATTTATTCTATATTTATTTAAAGTGTTCATATTTGCACCAAGAAACATTATTTATTTGTTTATTTATTATATTATATGATTATTACATGCTTTTGCTTCACCGCTGTATAAAAAAAAAGTCCTTATTGCTTTCAATTTTATGTTGAATCAACTAAAGCTTATCATTTATTTAAATATTTCAATGACATTATTATGTTAGAAATATGATTAACTTCGTTTAGGAAGAATATATAATTTACATTAAAAACTCAAGTTGTCATGCAATATTTTTAAGTGCTTCTGCTGGTTTTGTTGGACACAATAAGCACATGTGAAATGTTTCGATCCATTTAAATTGTTTAATAATTAAACATCACAATTAATCTCACAGGCTGCATAGAAGCACGTCAGATTGATCTCTAGTGTTATCTTTTACAAGTAATAGATTACAATCTTGAGTCACTTAAAAAAAGAAACTAAATATTTTACTTAGGTAATTACAAAAAAGTTATGCGTTATTTTGGTGTATTTATTTTTTTTCTCAACATTTAGTTTATTTCACTATATGAGAGTGTATGTGACAAATAAAGGCCTGATTTGATTTGATTTGATTTTTATTATGTTAAAATTGTAAGCCCAGTTGAGATGAAAATTAAAAACCCACAGAAATAACATGCATTACACATTTATAGTTACTTTTTTATTTACATTTTTAAAAAGTCACTTTTAAAAGTAATATATTACAATTTAAAGCTTAGCTAACATTAAAAAAAAACAATAACATACTTTACTTTTGAACACATTTAGGTACTTAAAAAAAACATGTAAAAGTAAAATATTACAATCTTGAGCCAGTTAAACAAAAACTAAATAAATGTGTTGCTTTTTAAGGAAAGTAATTTTAAAGTAGTTTTATTTAATTTTTTTTCCTAATCTTAAAATAGCTTAAAATGGTAAATATTACCAGGCCCACACGGAATCTGCGCGTGAGAATTCCGCAGATGTTTACCAAAATTCTCCGCAGAAATAGCAAAAAACGTCTGCAGATTCCGTCTGGCCCTGGATATTACTTTTAAAAGTGATGTTTTAAAAACTAAAAAATTAAGTAAATTTGGTTGCTTTTTTAATGAAAGGAATATATTTTATTGATTTTTTCATCTCGACTGGGTCTAAGATTGTAATATTTTACTTTTAAAAGCAACATTTATCAAATAAAAATAAGATAAATAAGAAACTAAATGTTTCACTTAGTTACTTTTTAAGAAAATGAATGTGTGTTATTTGTGTTTTCTTTTAATCTAATTTGGGCGTAAGATTGTAAAAGTAACAAATTGTGTTGCTTTTGAAGGAAAGTAATGCAAGTTTTTTTGTATATTTATTTTATTTATTACTCTCTCATTTTGGCTGTGCTTAAAATTGTAACATTATTTTTAAAAGTAACAAAAAAATGTTAAAGTTACTAAAAGTTTTACTTTATAAACAAAGTAATGCATGTTTTTATTTGCTAATTTTCTATATTAATACATTACTTTTAAAAGCAACGTTTTAACTTTTTTTTTTAAAAAGTAACTTTTTTAAAAGCTTTTTATGTGTATGTTTCATCTTTGCTGTGCTTGAAATTGTAATATATTCATTTTAAAAGTAGTTTTTTAGGTTACTAAATATGTTAGCAATGTATGTTTTATTTGCATGTTTTTTTTTATCTCGGCTGGGCTTAAGATTGTAATATAAAAGTTTGAAAAGTCACTTTTTAAAAACAACAAAAAAGTTACTAAATATGTTACTTATTTAATAAAAGTAATGTACACTCAAAATATTTTTTTTTTTTGCTCGTTCAAACTACTTATTTAAAAAGAGCTGAAACAACACAATTCTTGAGATTTCATTGGGACAATACAATTTTTGTATATTCAATCCACATATATTTGTTAAGAGTGTTAAGGTAACTCAATAAATTTGTGTTGGGACAACATGAAGGAATTGTGTGGAACCCTGCATTTTTGACTGTGTGTTATTTGAGTATTTTAAAGCTTTATCCAATGTAAGATTGTAATACATTACTTTTAAAGGTAACCTTTTTTCCTTTTGTCAACTAAATGCAAGGTGTCCACGGGGTCTTAAAAAGTCTTAAATTTCAAATCTAAAGTTTTACTCTGGTTTCCCCCACAGTCCAAACACATGCGTACAGGTGAATTGGGCAGGCTAAAATTGTCTGTAGTGTATGAGTGTCTGTGTGTGTGGGTGTTTCCCAGAAATGGGTTGCGGCTGGAAGTGCATCTGCTGTGTAAAAAATTGTGCTGGATAAGTTGGGGGTTCATTCTGCTGTGGAGACCCCGGATTAATAAAGGGACTAAGCCAACAAGAAAATGAATGAATGAATGAATGAATGAGTCTTAAACTCACTGAAAGAATGTCCTGTAGGTCTTAAATCATTTTAAATGGGTCTTAATGTTCCCATGTCCATGTAAATTTATTTCTATTTAGTTTATTATTAATTTTCAAACATCTCCTTCTAAATTTCTTAAACTTGTAGACTTTCCTTTAAGACAATCGATTGAAAAGCATGCTTGTTTTGTAATTTAAGATGTGCCTAATAAAAAATTATAATTTTTTTTGATAGCACAAAGTCTATAGCACCAGTCTGCTGGCTCAACCAGGCCATAAGAAAAAAATCCTTAGCATTTAGCGCCGTTTAAGTCTGAAATTTCATTCATAATGGTCTTAAGGTCTTAAAAAGTCTTCAATCTGACCTGCACAATCCCTGTAAATGTGTTCCAGTTTCATTTTAATGACAGTGATGCATGTTTAATTTGTATTTTTCATCTTGGCTGGGCTTAAAATGATTTATTACTTATGAAGTATACATTCATTAGTTTTATATATATATTTTATATTTATTATTTATTTTTATATTTATTTTATTTAATTTTTTTGTTTATTTTATTTTATTTATTTTTATTTTTTATTTCATTTTATTTATTTTATTTTAATTAATTCTATTTTATTTATTTTTTTTTATTTATTTGTTAAATTTTTATTTTATTTAAATTTTTTATTTTATTCTATTTTATTTATTTTATTTTATTAGATTTTATTTATTCTATTTATTCATTCATTCATTGTTAGTTATTGTTAGCTTTAGGTGCATTATTTAATGTTAACAAGCACAATTTTAGATGTTAAAATGCATTAGTAAATGTTGAACTATGATTAATAAATGCTAGTATTTTCATTCTTCGTGTTAGTAATTATATATAATAGTATATTAGTAAATATAATTGCTCACTTAAATGAATAATACAAATAAATTCAGGAAAAACATATCTTGGCTGGGCTTAAAATAATATATATTACTTATAAAGTATACAATCATTAGTTTTATATAACTTTTAAAAAGTAATTTTTCAAAAACCTTTTCAAAAACTAAATATAATTACTTTTAAGGAAAGTAATGCATGTTATGTGTGTGTGTGTTTGTGTGTGTGTGTGTGTTTGTGTGTGTGTGTGTGTGTGTTTAATGTAAGATTGTAATGCATTACTTTTAAAAGCAACACTGTCTCCAACACACACTCACACACACACACACACACACACACACACACACACACACACACACACACACACACACACACACACACACACACACACACACACACACACACACACAGCATGAGATTTACTAGGCAATAGTCAGCAGTCTCTTGATATAATTCTGATTATTCAGCTTTTTGTCAACACAGGCTGAAGCCTAAAGATGTCACCGGGGTTTGCGGACTCTAGTTTTAGTAACATCTCCAAGGCTGCGTCTGTCTCTCCAGGAGGAATACTGTATATGTCAATGGGCCAATGCACTGGCATGTGGACCCGAACCCTAAATGTGCTTAACAGCTGAGGGGTAACAGCGGCCTGGCCCCTCCTCCTCAGCTGTGCTCTGATTGGCCCGAGCTGCAGTAGTAGCTGGGCTCTGATTGGCTCAGCTCTCTCCTTGTAGGGTCATGCTTCTCGTCAGGTGTTACGAACGTGAGTGTGTGATCCTCAGCACCCCATTAGGAAATCCTCCTTACTATGGTAACAAATGGACGTCTGCGAGCCACGTTTGTGCACGCAAATCAACTTTCTGAGACACATTTCCAAACTGGTCCATGCCCCACACACACACACACACACACACACACACACACACACACACACACACACACACACACACACACACACGCACACACCAGTGAACCAGAATAGAACTGGACAGATATCTCTACTGGGCCTTTAGTATTTACTGACACAAACTAAGAATGGACAGTACATTTATTATATCTTTATTGAATTTATTTATTCATCTTTGGTAACATTAATTAGTTAAAATACTTTTTATTGTTAGTTCTTGTTCAAATATTTGATCTTTGGGTTTACAATAAGATTATATTAGTTATTGAATTCATGAAAAGTACATTTATTATAGTATTTTATTTTAATATTTTAATTTAATTATTTATTTTATTAATTTTATTCTATTTTAATTTGTTTAATTTGTTTTATCTATTTTATTTATCTTATTCTATTTTGTTCTATTTCATTTTATTTATTTTATGTTTAATTTTATTCTAATTTATTCTGTTTTATTTTATCTATTTATTCTATTTTATTTATTTATTTTATTGTTTTATTCTGTTTTATTTATTTATTTATTTAATTTATTTTATTATTTTTCTTTTAAATTCTATTTTATTTATTTATTTTATTTTTAATTTTATTTAATTTTATTTATTTTTATTCTTTTACTTTATTGTATTTTATTTATTTTATTTTATTATTTATTTTATTTTATATGATTTTATTTTAATATATTCTATTTTATTTTTTTTATTGTATTTATTCTATTAATTCATTCATTCATTCATTCATTGTTAGTTCTTGTTAACTCTTGGTGTATTATTTAATGTTAACAAGCACAATTTTAGATGTTAAAATGCATTAGTAAATGTTGAACTAGGATTAATAAATGCTAGTATTTTCATTCTTCATGTTAGTAAATATATATAATAGTATATTAGTAAATATAATTGCTCACTTAAATGAATAATACAAATAAATTCAGAAAAAATATATTTGTAACAGTTGAAGATAAGAATTTAACTATTGGTCAGTGTATACAATAAAGTCCTGTTGGTTATTGAATTTATGAAAAGTACATTATTACAGTATTTTAGTTTAGTTTTATTGTATTTTAATTTAATTATTATTATTTTATTTTATTTTTCTTTATTTATTTATTTGTTAATTATTTTATTTATATCTTATTTTATTAATTCATTCAATTAAGGTCATGTTAACTCATGTTAACAAGCACAATTTTGGATTTTAATAACGCATTAAAACCATGAATAATAAATGCTAGTATTTTTATTTTTCATGTTAGTAAATATATTAACTGTCATTAACTCTATAGGTAATAAATGCTCACTTATTGAATACAAATAAATTCCAACTAAAAATAATAGTAACAGTTGAAGATAAATATATAAACTAAGTTTGAATTAATTTTTTTTTTTTTTTTACTTTTTATTTTTTAAGTATTTTCCAAATGATGTTTAACAGAGCAAGGAATTGTTCACAGTATGTCTGAAAGTATTTGTTCTTCTGGAGAAAGTCTTATTTGTTTCATTTTGGCTAGAATAAAAGCAGTTTTAATTTTTTTAAACACCATTTTAAGGTCAATATTATTAGATCTCTTAAGCTTTATTCTGCTGTGGCAACCCCTCATGAATAAATTGACTAAACCGAAAAGAAAATTAATAAATTATTTTTTATTTTATTTATTTTTAATTTAATAATCAAAAAATTGTGTTAGTTATAATTTTTTTTTATTCGTTCATTGCTAGTTCATGTTAACTCCCAGTGCATTAACTAATGTAAACAAGTACACATTTGGGCTTCAATAATGCATTTGTAAATGTTAAACTATGATTAATAAATGCTAGTATTTTTCATTCTTAATGTTTATAAAGTATCATTAACTAAAAAAATAATAGACAAATAAATAACAAATAAATTCAGAATAAAAAAATAATAGTAACAGTTGAAGATAACAATATAACATTGTTTACAATAGGGTCCTATTGGTTATTGAATTTACGAAAAGTAAATTACCACAGTATTTTAGTTACATTTTTTTAATTTCGTTTTTTTAGTTTTGTTCTTATTAACTTCCAGTGCATTAACTAATGTTAACAAGCACAATTTTAGATTTTGATAATTCATTAGTAAATATTGAACTTTGATTATTAAATATTATAAAATGATATATCATTCCTAATGTTTGTAATGTATCATTAACTCAATAAATAATAATTGCTCATTCAAATGAATACAAATAAATTCAGTATAATAATAATAGTAACAGTATTATTTTATTGGTCAGTTTACAATAATGTGCATTAGTTATTAAATTTATCAAAAGTAGCCTACATTTACTACAGTATTTTATTTTTATTTCACTCATTCATTTTCTTTACGGCTTAGTCCCTTTATTAATCTGGGGTCACCACAGCGGGATGAACCGCCAACTTATCCAACATATGTTTTACACAGCGGATGCCTTTCCATGTGTTTGGACTGTGGGGGAGGAAACTAACGCCAAAACGGGACATGCAAACTCCACACAGAAACACTAGTTGCCCTAGCTGGGGCTTGAACCAGCGACCTTCTTGCTGTGAGGTGATTGTGCCGCCCACTGTGCCACTGTGATTACATAATTTTTAATTATATATGACTTTTTTATTCGTTGTTAGTTGTTGTTAACTCATGGTGCATTATATAATGTTAACAAGCACATTTTTAGATGTTAAAATGCATTAGTATTTTTTAATTCCTCATATTACTAAATATTGGTGACACGGTGGCTCTGTGATCAGCACTGTGGCCTCACAGCAAGAAAGTTTGCAGTTTGAGTCTGTTTCTGTGTTTGCATGTTCTCCCTGTGTTGGCGTGGGTTTCCTCCGGGTGCTCCAGTTTTCCCCACATTCCAGACACATGCGCTATAGGGGAACTGATCAACTACACTGGCCGTAGTGTATGAGTGTGTGTGTGTGTGTGTGTGTGTGTGTGTGTGCGTGTGTGTGTGTGTGTGTGTGTGTGTATGTGTGTGTGAATGAGTGTGTAAAGGTGTTTCCCAGACCAGATCCCAGCTGGAAGGACATTCGCTGTGTAAAACATATGCTGGAATAGTTGGCGGTTCATTTCGCTGTGGCTTGTTCATCTTTGTTTTTGGTTTTGGAGGTGTTTTGGAGTTTTTATGAAGGTTTATAGAGGTCTTATGGAGGGGTTATAGATCTTATGGAGGGTTTTGGAGGTCTTTTGTAGGTGTTATGGAGGGTTATAAATGGCCTTTGGAGGTGTTAGGAAGGGTTGTAGATGTGTTATGAAGGGTTATGTATATGTTATAGAGATGTTATGGAGGGTTACATGCGTATTATAAAGAGTTATGAAGGGTTATGGAGGTATTATGGAGGGTTTTGGATGTGTTATTGAGGGTTGTTATAAAAGCGATATGGAGGTATTATAGAGGGTTATGAAGGTGTTACGGAGGGTTATAAAGGATTATGCAGGGTTTTAAAGAGTTACAGAGGTGTTCTGAAGGGTTATAAGAATGTTATAGGACGATATAAAAGGTTATAAAGGGTTTTGAAGGGTTATGGAGTTTTATGAAGGTTTATAGAGGTCTTACGGAGGGGTTATAGATCTTATGGAGGGTTTTGGAGGTCTTTTGTAGGTGTTATGGAGGGTTATAAATGGCCTTTGGAGGTGTTAGAAAGGGTTATAGATGTGTTATGAAGGGTTATGTATATGTTATAGAGATGTTATGGAGGGTTACATGTGTATTATGGAGAGTTATGAAGGGTTATGGAGGTGTTATGGAGGGTTTTGGATGTGTTATTGAGGGTTGTTATAAAAGCGATATGGAGGTATTATAGAGGGTTATGAAGGTGTTACGGAGGGTTATAAAGGATTATGCACAGTTTTAAAGAGTTACAGAGGTGTTCTGAAGGGTTATAAGAATGTTATAGGACGATATAAAAGGTTATAAAGGGTTTTGAAGGGTTATGGAGTTTTATGAAGGTTTATAGAGGTCTTACGGAGGGGTTATAGATCTTATGGAGGGTTTTGGAGGTCTTTTGTAGGTGTTATGGAGGGTTATAAATGGCCTTTGGAGGTGTTAGAAAGGGTTGTAGATGTGTTATGAAGGGTTATGTATATGTTATAGAGATGTTATGGAGGGTTACATGTGTATTATGGAGAGTTATGAAGGGTTATGGAGGTGTTATGGAGGGTTTTGGATGTGTTATTGAGGGTTGTTATAAAAGCGATATGGAGGTATTATAGAGGGTTATGAAGGTGTTACGGAGGGTTATAAAGGATTATGCACAGTTTTAAAGAGTTACAGAGGTGTTCTGAAGGGTTATAAGAATGTTATAGGAAGTTATAAAAGGTTATAAAGGGTTTTGAAGGGTTATGGAGTTTTTATGAAGGTGTATAGAGGTCTTATGGAGGGGTTATAGATCTTATGGATGGTTTTGGAGGTCTTCTGTAGGTGTTATGGAGGGTTATAAATTGCCTTTGGAGGTGTTAGGAAGGGTTATAGATGTGTTATGAAGGGTTATGTATATGTTATGGAGATGTTATGGAGGGTTACATGTGTATTATGGAGAGTTATGAAGGGTTATGGAGGTGTTATGGAGGGTTTTGGATGTGTTATTGAGGGTTGTTATAAAAGCGATATAGAGGTATTATAGAGGGTTATGAAGGTGTTACAGAGGGTTATAAAGGATTATGCAGGGGTTTAAAGGGTTACAGAAGTGTTCTGAAAGGTTATAAGGATGTTATAGGAAGTTATAAAAGGTTATGGAGGTGTTATGAATGGTTATAAAGGGTTATGAGAGGTATTAAGTGTTATGCAGGGTTATGGAGGGTAATGAGGTGTTATGGCTGGTTATAGATGGCTATGGAGGTCTTATGGATGGTTATGAAGGGCTATAAAGAGTTTTGGAGGTGTTCTGAAAGGTTATTAAGGTGTTATGGATAGTTATGAAAGGTTATAATTGTGTTATGGATGGTTATGTGGTGTTATGAATGATTATGAAGGGATATGGATGTGTTATGGTTATGGAGGTGTTATGAAGGGTTATGCATGTGTTATGGAGCTGTTAGGAGGTGTTATGGAGGGTTATGAATGTGTTATGGAGGGTTGTTATGAAGGTGATATGGAGGGTTATGGAGGTATTACAGAGAGTTACAAAGAGGTGTGGAGGTGTTTAGATGGGTGATGTGGTGTTATTGAGATCTATGAAGGGTTGTGGGGTGTTATGAATAGTTATAAAGGGTTATGCAGGATTTTTAATGGTTATGAAGGTGTTCTGGAGGGTTGTAAGGATGTATTAGAGAGTTATAGATGGTTATGAAGGTGCTGTGGATGGTTCTAAAGGGTTATGAGGGTTATAAATGGTTATGAAGAGTTATAAAAAGGGTGATGGAGGTGTTTTGGAGGGGTATGGAGTTGTTATGGATGTTATGAAGGGCTATGAATGGTTATAGAGGGTTATGGAAGTGTTATATAAAAGGGTATAAATGTGTTATGGAGGATTATAGAGGGTTATGTAGACGATTAGGAAGGGTTATAGAGGTTACAGATGGCGATGAAGGAATATAAATGGTTAAGGGTGTTGGAGGGTTATGGAGGCTTATAGAGGGTAATGAATCTGTTATGGAGGGTTTTAGAGGGTTCTGAATGTGTTTTGAATGGTTTTGAAGAATTATGGAGTGTTATGAAGGGTGTTGGAGGGTTATGAAGGCTTATAGAGGGTAAAGAATCTGTTATGGAGGGTTTTAGAGGGTTCTGAAGGTGTTTTGAATGGTTTTGAAGAATTATGGAGTGTTATGAAGGGTGTTGGAGGGTTATGAAGGCTTATAGAGGGTAAAGAATCTGTTATGGAGGGTTTTAGAGGGTTCTGAAGGTGTTTTGAATGGTTATGAAGTGTTATGAAGGGTGTTAGAGGGTTATGGAGGCTTATAGAGGGTAATGAATCTGTTATGGAGGGTTTTAGAGGGTTCTGAAGGGGTTTTGAATAGTTATGAAGCGTTATGGAGTGTTATGAAAGATGTTGGAGGGTTATGGAGGCTTA
This sequence comes from Danio rerio, assembly GCF_049306965.1. Lineage (NCBI taxonomy): Eukaryota > Metazoa > Chordata > Actinopteri > Cypriniformes > Danionidae > Danio > Danio rerio. Next base: position 1,400,823 of record NC_133192.1, read on the forward strand.
TAGAGGGTAATGAATCTGTTATGAAGGGTTTTAGAGAGTTCTGACAGTGTTTTGAATGGTTTTGAAGCGTTATGGAGGGTGTTTGAGGGTTATGGGGGCTTATAGAGGGTAAAGAATCTATTTCGGAGGTGTTATGAAGGATTATGGAGGTGTTTTGGAGGGTTATGAAGAGTTGTGAAGGTTTTTTGGACTGTTATGAAGGGTTATGGAGCAGTCTTGGAAGGTTATTAAGGGTTATGGATGTTTTTTAGAGGCTTATGAAGCGTATGAAGGGTTACAGAGGTGTTGTGGAGGGCTATGAATGGTCATTGAGGGTTAGGGAGGTGTTATGGAGTGTTATGAAGGGTTACAGGGGTTCATTCCTCCTCCACATACTCCACTGCTTGAGGGTTTGAATATTAATAGCTGTTCTGCTCTGTCTGCAAATGAAGGAAGCGTTCAGGATTCCAGAGCGCTGCAGTGATGAGCAAATCATACAGCGCTGGATTAATAATGCACATGTCATATCAGCAGAAAAAACATTCACCTTATTATCATGAAACCAGCAATAAAACAGTTCCTGAGCAGTTTTACGGTTGCCTGATTAATGTGTGCATCATATTACACTGTAGTCACAAATAGCAGTGTTTACATCAGCAGTGCATGCTGGGAAATTATTCCTCATGGCTCATAGAGTACATTCATATGGCATATTATTCATTTCTGGAAATTATTTGAATATTTTTTATAATTAAAGGAAAAATTGTAATACATTAATAAAAATATTATTATAAATTAAAAAATATTATTTAGAAATGTCTTAATTCTAAACCATGAATAACACAATGTTTCCCTGCCCCCCAAAATATACATTATATTTACATAAATATATAAAATAAAAAGGATAAATATTATAATACACATTATTTATTTGAGTGAAATAATGGCGGCTCATTCCGCTTTGGCAATAAAGGGACTAAGCTGAAGAACAATTATTGAATGAAACAACATATTTAGTAAAATCTTAAATTTAAATCTAAATTATGAATAATACATTGTTACATTTTTTTTCATTCATTTATTTTCTTTTCGGCTTAGTCCCTTTATTTATCAGGGGTTGCCACACAGAACGAACCGCCAACTTATCCAGTATATGTTTTCACACAGCGGATGCCCTTCCAGCCGCAACCCATTACTGGAAAACACCCATACACACTCATTCACACTCATACACTACGGCTAATTTAGTTAATCAATTCCCCTATAGCGCATGTGTTTGGACTGTGGGGGAAACCAGAGCACCCGGAGGAAACCCACGCAAACACAGGAAGAACATGCAAACTCCACACAGAAACACCAACTGACCCAGCCCAGCAACCTTCTTGCTGTGAGGTAAACACCACTGAGCCAACATGTCGCTCAAAATATGAACTTAATATAATATATTTACATTTTTTTGTATTTATTGTACATAGCACATTTAATTAATGTTTTTTATGTATTTATTTTAATTAAAGACAATTTAATTTAATTATTTACACTTATTTTATTATTTTAACTTATATTATTGTTATTTAAGCAACAACAACACTAAAACACAGACACACCAAGTACATTCAGAGTCCCTTTAAGGTAATTTAAGTGTATGCTATAGTCTTTGGCACAGTTAAATCTACAATACACTCATAATAAACAAACAATGCACAGAACTGACATCAACTTTCAGCAAACTATTAAATCCCCGCAGTGTGCGAGCGGAACAGCTGCGCCTCTCAGCGGCGTGATCAGGCACTGCCGCAACATTACAGGTCATCATCGCGCGACAGGTGATGACGCGGCCGCGCGACAGACAGGCAGCTGTGCTGATTCCTGCACATGAGGAGCAGTTTAGTGGCTGTTTGTGGACTCGGAGATGAAGAAATGACGAAGAAAGATGAATGAAGGATGAGTGATTACTCTCTTCAGCAGGAGAACGAGCTGGAGGCGCTGGCGTCCATATACGGAGACGATTTCACAGACATCCGAGCACAGGATCCCTGGAAGGTCTTTATTATTATTGTTTATTATTGTTCCTGTGTGTGTGTGTGTGTGTGTGTGTGTGTGTGTGTGTGTGTTTTACTATGATTGAGCTGTTATCAGTCTGTGTTCAGCTGCTGTTCACTCGCTGCCATCATTCACTGGTTGGTCTAGAGTGTGGGCGTGGCGTATGATAATTCGACCATGTTTTGACGTGTCATGTGCTGATGGTGTGTGTATGTGCGTTTCTGTGTTTTTGTTTGCCTGTGTGTATGTTGTGTTCGTGTCTCTTTTTGTCTGTGTGTGTGTTGCTGTCTGTGTTTGTCATCTCCGTGTTTTTGTCCATCATTTGTGTGTTTTTATGTTTTGTTTCTGTGTGTGTGTGTGTGTGTGTGTGTGTGTGTGTGTGTCTGTCATTCTATTTATAATGTATTGTGTGTGTGTGTGTGTGTGTGTGTCATTCTGTGTATAATGTATTGTGTGTGTGTGTGTGTGTGTGTGTCTGTCATTCTATTTATAATGTATTGTGTGTGTGTGTGTGTGTGTGTCATTCTGTGTATAATGTATTGTGTGTGTGTGTGTGTGTGTGTGTGTCATTCTGTGTATAATGTATTGTGTGTGTGTGTGTGTCATTCTGTGTATAATGTATTGTGTGTGTGTGTGTGTCTGTCATTCTATTTATAATGTATTGTGTGTGTGTGTGTGTGTGTGTGTCATTCTGTGTATAATGTATTGTGTGTGTGTGTCATTCTGTGTATAATGTATTGTGTGTGTGTGTGTGTGTGTGTGTCTGTCATTCTATTTATAATGTATTGTGTGTGTGTGTGTGTGTCATTCTGTGTATAATGTATTGTGTGTGTGTGTCATTCTGTGTATAATGTATTGTGTGTGTGTGTGTGTGTGTGTGTGTCTGTCATTCTATTTATAATGTATTGTGTGTGTGTGTGTGTCATTCTGTGTATAATGTATTGTGTGTGTGTGTCATTCTGTGTATAATGTATTGTGTGTGTGTCATTCTGTTTATAATGTATTGTGTGTGTGTGTGTCATTCTGTGTATAATGTATTGGGTGTGTGTGTCATTCTGTGTATAATGTATTGTGTGTGTGTGTCATTCTGTGTATAATGTATTGGGTGTGTGTGTGTGTCATTCTGTGTATAATGTATTGGGTGTGTGTGTGTGTCATTCTGTGTATAATGTATTGTGTGTGTGTGTCATTCTGTGTATAATGTATTGGGTGTGTGTGTGTGTCATTCTGTGTATAATGTATTGTGTGTGTGTGTCATTCTGTGTATAATGTATTGGGTGTGTGTCATTCTGTTTATAATGTATTGGGTGTGTGTGTGTGTCATTCTGTGTATAATGTATTGTGTGTGTGTGTCATTCTGTGTATAATGTATTGTGTGTGTGTCATTCTGTTTATAATGTATTGTGTGTGTGTGTGTGTCATTCTGTGTATAATGTATTGGGTGTGTGTGTGTGTCATTCTGTGTATAATGTATTGGGTGTGTGTGTGTGTCATTCTGTGTATAATGTATTGTGTGTGTGTGTGTCATTCTGTGTATAATGTATTGTGTGTGTGTGTCATTCTGTGTATAATGTATTGTGTGTGTGTCATTCTGTTTATAATGTATTGTGTGTGTGTGTGTGTCATTCTGTGTATAATGTATTGGGTGTGTGTGTGTGTCATTCTGTGTATAATGTATTGGGTGTGTGTGTGTGTCATTCTGTGTATAATGTATTGTGTGTGTGTGTGTCATTCTGTGTATAATGTATTGGGTGTGTGTGTGTGTCATTCTGTGTATAATGTATTGGGTGTGTGTGTGTGTCATTCTGTGTATAATGTATTGTGTGTGTGTCATTCTGTTTATAATGTATTGTGTGTGTGTGTGTCATTCTGTGTATAATGTATTGGGTGTGTGTGTGTGTCATTCTGTGTATAATGTATTGTGTGTGTGTGTCATTCTGTTTATAATGTATTGTGTGTGTGTGTGTGTGTGTGTCATTCTGTGTATAATGTATTGTGTGTGTGTGTGTGTGTGTGTCATTCTGTGTATAATGTATTGTGTGTGTGTGTGTCATTCTGTTTATAATGTATTGTGTGTGTGTGTGTGTGTGTGTGTCATTCTGTCATTCTGTGTATAATGTATTGTGTGTGTGTGTGTGTGTAATTCTGTGTATAAT
>NC_133192.1:1410000-1445000 GCF_049306965.1 Danio rerio
AATGTCTTTACTGCCATATTTATCGTTATTGAATAGTAACACTATAATAACTGCACACAATATTAGCGAATAGGTCATTCCTCATTAGTTAGGCAATAACTCTACATCAGTGGTTCCCGAACTTTTATAACTTGTGGCCCTCTAAACCAAACACATATGTTTCTGCCAGCCCCCCTAAAATGTGGCAGGTTAGTAGCTTCTGTTAGTAACAGAAGAAATCTTTACTGAATAAACTGCCAATAATTTTAATGAATATGTAATATATATGTATGATTAAACTAGTGCTGTCAGTCGATTAAATTAATCGCGATTAATCACATTTGTAAAGAAAACAGACCTTAAACGCGCCAGTTTTTGCATTGCATACAGTTCGCCGAAAGCTCTTGGGCTTGTCCCAGGTTACTGGCAAATTAAAAGTCCCATTAGCAAGCTTCGTCGCACTCGCATTTCAAAATAAAAGTCCGATATAAGCAAAATAAGTTAAATATTAAACTTTTTTTAGTTTTTTTGATCTCACTCTCACTGAAAATGTTCCCCACCAGTTAAGAAACACTGTTCTAAAGTATGGCTGTATTTCACAAGGATTCTGACACAACAACGCGAAGCATACACTTTCATTGCGTTTAAGGAGGATACACGTCAAACTTAATGAAACATTGGAGGGCGCATGCTGAAAGGCATCGGAATGCGCTGTCTTTGACAGCTCACGACTTCATCTCACACTTTCTGAGTACATTTACATGGACACCAATACTCCGGTTTAAAAGACAATACTCTGAGTCGATCATGTAAACAGCGATTTTTGATTACCTTAAAGGACCACTAAGTCTCGAAATGTGGAGGTTTTCCTTTCCGTTCGCCATGCGGTATCAAAATCCATTAAAACAGAAGTCGAAAGCTAAAAATGAAGCACCCGAAATTGCATGAAACTCCGGAAAGCCTGGTGATGCCACATTAATGGTTTTATACTGAAACTTGCCTTCTAAAAGTGCTTCCTTGGTCTTATCCATATTTCTTTGCATGTTGAACACACGTAAAAAAAACCTGCAACTTCGTTAAATGCATTTTTTAATGCGTTGATTATTTCAAATTAATAGCATGCGTTAACACACTAATTTTGACAGCGCTAGAATGAACACAACAGATCAACAAACCCAGAGAGATTCAGGATGAAATAATAAGAGAACCAATATCCTGCGCTGGGCAGATGCCATAAGCAGGTAGACCGTCAGCGGATCAATCAGATAGCAGGCAGACAGATTTATTCGACTGACTAATTGATTTATTTATTAAATATTTGCATGTGTCTCCTCCAGGTGATGATCTACGAGCTGGCGGATTTTGTTCAGGGGTTTCTGACCGAACACAATGTTCCTCCATCCAGCTCTTTCCATGAGGAGATGCTGAAGAACCAGCGGCGCCAGCAGGAGCGTCTGGCTCTGGAGGAGCAGGAGAAGATTGATCAGCGCCGCAGACTGGAGGAACAGATGGTACGGCACTTATAAGAGCTCATGAAGCACCTCAGTGAAGATGTTAGCATCAAAACCCATCACAATGCAGCAGTAATCCACTATCATGTGCTGTTTTTGATCAGTTTAAGTGGGTGGGGCTAACTGTAGACTGAAGTATACGCCCACTGCTGTGATTGGCTGACAGTTTTGCATACTAAACAGAGAAGCTGTCTTTAAAATAAGCTGATTTCAAAGGACTTCTGAAATTTACAGGCTAAGCTCTATGATTGAAAATTAAGGGAGTTTTGCTTTCTTCCCTCATGACCCTTTTAAGGTGTACCTAATAGGGGACAGATATTAGTGTGCAGAATCACATGACCTTGTTCTTATTTTATTCAAATGTTTTCTAAAGTTCATTTATAATGTAATTAAGACTTTAACCCTGAAAACCCCTCGTGATGCAGCAGTAATTGAGTGTCATCTGTGCTGCTTTTGAGCCTCATCAGTTTCAGTGGGCGTGGCCAACTGTAGACTCCGAAGTATACACCCACTGCTGTGATTGGCTGACAGTTTTGCATATTAACAGAGCTACTCAGGCAGTGCAGTAGTAGTGGCCGTCAATGTTAAGAGGAGGCGGAGCTTATCCACTCTATTACATCATAGATCAGAAGACTCCAGAAGTTGTTGTGTTGCCATCAATATAAGCTGAGTTTAGAGGAAACCGTGCAGTTCTGAATCTTGTTTTTAAAGCACTCTGAGCTCCTAAATTGCTTTTTCAGTTTATGAACATTTCAATACAGCTTGCATTTCAGTATTTTATGGACAATACATGATTAAAGTGTGTGGTGTTGTTTTCATCAGAGCTACACATTTATTTTTAGTGTTGCTGTGCTTTTAGTATGTGTCTGCATTTCTCAAACACAGCAAAATGAGATCCTTGCAGAAATTCAGAGGAGAGAAGATGAGAGGAAAGAAGAAAAGAGAAAGAAAGAGATGGCCAAACTGGTGAGATCCTACTCTGTTTTACACAAACATATATATATATTATGGGTGTAACGATTTAGCGTTGTACGATTTATGGCAATGCAAAAATGTCACAATATGCATCGTGACGATTTGATTACGATATGACGTCCGTTTTCTCTTATTAGTTGAGCTGTTTGCACGCTAGCTACGTTCCACCTGCTGTCTCACGTGAGTTCAGATTACAGCAGCAGTAATGTTAGCAGACCAAGATGAGTGGAGCTGAAATAGAGGATGGCCCATCCTCTCAAAATCAGACGTCTGGCAACATTTCGGTTGTCCAGTCATTGCTTTAGACTCTTCCGCTTTTTGACACGCATACTGGGTCAATCATAGCCGAAGTTTTAAAGTCTTCACAGTGATTTACACACTTTGCACAGCGACATGGATACCTCCTAATGGTGTTGAAAGAGTCACATACTGTATTTATAAGGTACAATTCACCCTAAAATATCATTCTGTCTTCATATAATGATGTATTGGCGGCCGCAAAATCACACATGACGTGAGCTGTTACTACAGAGGGCGGACTATGATAGACGCGCGCGTCTGCTTCAGTGAACAGAACCTGCAGGTTGTGACTCACATTCAGCATTCAACACTGTGACTAACATTCAACCTTCAGTTTGTGGAACAGAGTGATCGTTCAGGAGCTGCGTGGGAAGAATGAACAGCAGTGGAAATGAAACCGAAAGCGTGCACATTATTTAAACAATCATATCGCATTTTAGAGTTATGATTACGACGAGCATGAACTCTTTTGAGTACAGAGGTACACAAAAATGCACGTCAACATGATACACTTGATAGCCCCGACATCAGCGACGCCGAAGAAATAGTAAACCTGCCTAAACTGCTGAAAGAGCACGACTGTCCTGTGTAATGAAAAGACGGCCACCCTGTCACTCATCATGCCCAACATGAAGACAGCCATCCATAAAAGCCTCTCAGACAGATACACATCAGTTCAGGATTATTTTATAGAACTGCTGATTACCTGGAAATGTGGATTTTTTTTGCGCACACAAAAAACGCAAGTGACTAAGCAAAGCCTTAAGCTCTTACTGTTAAATTCAATTGAATTGAATCATTTCAATAATATTTTATAAGAAGTTTTTAAATTGTTTTATTTTCCAGAGACAGGCCTGTTTAATTTATTTTCTTTAAGAAGGTTTAACAAGTTGAAACAAAAGAAATAAATAAAAATTAGTTTACTTGGTAATTAAATTTTTAAAAATAAAATTTGCATTTAGTTTAATTTAAAATTTTTATTCCAAATATCGTGATACATATCGAATCGTGAACACTATATCGTGATACACATTGTATCGTGAGCTGAGTGTATGGTTACACCCCTACCGGCGACCGCTGCAAAGTGCGCTTTAATGTTTGGATGGTCAACCGCATGGTACGGTAACCTTATATACTAGACATGCGGATGAACCCGTCTCATACAGCTGAGAAGACACTTTGTAGAGAGCAATTTAACACAACTGCCTCTAGGAGTCGCCAATGGAAATAAAACAGACACGCACAAAAAATGTGCGTACGCCTGCCATGAAGCTGCCGTGGAGCTGCGCACATTCCCACGTTCAGTTCATCGTTAGTAAATCCAAACATGAGTGATTCTGAGCGCGAAACCTGGCGTATGCAAAGTTTTTGTGCGGGTCTCGAAAAAGAAAACAACCTATGCAGTTTGGCAGTATTTTGGGTTTCGACCGAATGAGAAGGGAGACGTGGTAAATACGAACTAGAGGCTGATGTTTGTGTGTTGTGTTCAGGAGCGTCAGGAGAGCTCGGTCTCGGTTCCTCCTCCTCCTCCAGAAAGACAGACGTCAGTCTCCTCAGGGTCTCCAGTGGATTCGTCTGAAGTGAAGAAAACTCTGGTGAACAGACGCAGAACCACATCCAGCAGCAGACACAGGTCTGATTCACCTGCGTTTACATCTGATATATAAATATATAACACTGATCTTTCTCAAAATATTTAACATTGGAATCAGCTTTATAAAAGGTGAACACTATTACATTGAATTATTACCAATATTATTGGCAATCTTGTGAAATTAATACTCTTTTTTTCAAATATTTTCCCATGTGCTGTTTAACAGAAGATTTTCTTCAACACATTTCTAATTATAATAGTTTTAATATCTTGTCTCTAATAACTGATTTATTTTCTCTTTGCCATGATGACAGTACATAATATTAGACTAGATATTCTTCAAGACACTTCTATACAGCTTAAAGTGACGTTTAAAGGCTTCACTAGGTCAATTAGGCAAGTTATTAGATAGCAGTGCTGTGGACAACCTGCTCAAATAATAACTCAAATAAGTTTCATTTGGTCATTGAATAGACTTACAATAATCACAAATTCCAGGAATAATTTACTGATATGCATAAGCTTACAAAGCAAAATAAAAACAAACATCCTAACCCCAACCTGTAGGTATACAATACAGTGAAAATCAATACAACGTTTTAGTTGCAATAAATTTGTTTGGGGAAAAGAATTCCCAATGAAGTGACAGAAAAAAGGCCCCCACTCTTTTTTCTCATCAGCTATCAGTGTTTTAAAAGGATAGCCAGTGGACATGAACAGTCTCATTTTCTGCTCAGTAGCACATTATATTCTCCATCCCAGTTTGCACTATTAATGCATACATTTGCACTCAACCTGCTCCAGCCATTATACTGTTGTTTGCACATAAGCCGATTGCACTAGGCACTTTTTTGCATAATAAGCACTAGGGGTGTCAAAATTAATCGTTTCTTTGGTGCACTGCGATGCAGACACGGACAATTCGGTATCGGTTCAGCATAAATATTACTGACGTCATTTACCTTATATGCGCTCTGTCGCGAGGGAGGCGATCGCGAATATTTACAGCGCTTTAACTACTTAAAACTCATAAACTGTGCACAATTTCACTGTGTGTGTTTGCTGGATCAGTCTTTCACTGACATACAACAAAAGCCCCTATTTCACTGAGATCGAGAGAATGAAAGTACTCCATTTCTCTCTCTCGCTCTCGCTCGTCTCTGTCTCTCTCTCTCTTTCTCACACACACACAGTGACCCATTTGACCTGCGGCCATGGCTTTGCTTCTCTTCGGCTGTTTTACAGCGTTACTTTTGGATACAGAAACGAGCGCGTGTCTGCAGAGTTTTCTCCACCGTGTCTATCATGCATCAGCTGTGATCGCCGCTGCCGCCCGCCGCTTATCAGTGTCACTCATCTGTGAAGAGCGCAGCGCTCAACAGCCAATCGCAACCGTTTTTGTTGAGGGTGTGACCAATCAAAGAGGTGTAAGAGAACTAGACAAGGATGAGAAAGTGAGCGGGATATTTATATTTGTTTATATTATTCGCTCGTTTTGTTTAAAGTTACAGCTTATATTTCTGACTGTTTGTATTAAATGACAAAATTGCATTACAAATAGTATATAAATATCAATATATTCATACATTTAATACAAGAACTGCTGCTGTGTAGAAAATATAAAACTGTGTATGGAAAGCATCGTCAATGCACCGTGATGCACCGAAATATCGAATTGAACCGAATCGATGGCATGATAATCGCAACCCAACCGTGAGACTAGTGTAGGTTCACAGCTCTAATAATCACAATTTTAAGAACTACTATACATTGTTTACATCTGTTTACATTACTTAACTATCAGTATTATAAATTATATGCATTCATAGATATTTATATATACATTTGAAGTCAGAATTATTTACCCTCCTGTTTATTTTTTCCATAATTTCTGTTTAACGGAGAGCAGATTTCTTCAACAAATTTCTGCACATGATAGTGTTAATAACTCATCTCTAATAACTGATTTATTTTCTCTTTGCCATGATGACAGTAAATAATATTAGACTAGATATTCTTCAAGACACTAGAATTCAGCTTAAAGTGACAGGTAAAGGCTTCACTAGGGTAATTAGGGTAAAGTTAGGGTAATTAGGCAAGTTATTGTATAATGATGGTTTGTTCTGTAGACTTTCGAAAAATACAGCTTAAAGGATCTAATAATATTGACCCTAAAATGGTGTTTAAAAAATTTAGAACTGCTTTTATTCTAGCCAAAATAAAACAAATGAGACTTTCTCCAGAAGAAAAAATATTATCAGACATACTGTGAACATTTCCTCAATCTGTTCAACATCATTTCGGAAATATTTAAAAAAGAAAAAAAATTCCAAGGGGGGCGAATAACTCTGACTTTAACTGTATATACATTTGATAGTTATACTTCCGTCACTTCTGTGTATATATGTGTAACTATGTGTCTGTTATGTGTATGACTTCACTGTGGACGGCAAAGTAAGAATTTCATTGTACAGGGAAACGTGTTTCCTTACTGTGCACATGCCAATAAACAAATTGAATTGAATTGAAATCTTCTGAAGTTGTTCAATTTTGCCTTTTAAAAGATATCTGGCTCGTTCCAGGTGCAGAGTGGATATCAATTCTTGAAGCCATTGTTTAGCAGTTGGGGGATTAACATTTTTCCATCACAATAATAGCAACTTTTTGGCTGTTATCAAACAAACTGGTAGGAATTTCTGTTGTGCACTGCTCAATGAATTTGTATTGTCAGAATGTCCTAGTATAATAAGCATTGGGTGAGGATCTACATGTTGATCAAGGACATCTGAAAGCACTTTAACCTCCTAGGGCTCAGTGCACACATACGTGGACGGCACATTTTGAGCTCTTAAGTGGCTATTTAAAATACTTTGAATGTTTTATATTTTGTTACAGACATGCAGTGTCATCCTGCAACTGTATTGCAGCATATGAAATGTCCCAAACACTATTTTAACTGTTCAAAATGGTAAAAAAAACAACAAAAAAAGTGTTTACTCTCTAATAGTCAAAGCAAGTAAAAAAAAACTATTCTATGTTAAGGGCCATGAAACCCCCTCGTTTCAGCAGGGTGTTTTCACACCTCTACTTTGAAAAAAGCCAGAAAAGTGGGCGTGTCCAGCTTTGTTTAGGGGGGAGTGTCGGAGGAACTAAAGTGGGAGGGTGTGGGAGTGTCTATTTGGGCACGCGCGAGTTTCAGGCCCCGTTTACACTAATGCGTTTTAGTTTAAAAACGCATAAGTTTTGCTACAGTTACGCCATCCGTCCACACTACGCCGGAGTTCTCGAGCGCCGAAAACGGAGCTTTTTGAAAACGCTGGAGAGGCCGTTTTCATTCTGAAACGCTGCTGCTCCGTCTCAGTGTGGATGGGGAAAGACGGAGACATCTGAAAACGGAGGCGGGGCTGCAAACGTTCGCCTATCTGATTGGGGCTTTTCCTCAATATTAAGTAGCCCACACACAGTTCAGTCTCGCATCCTCTCCTTGTAAGTTAAGACTTCAAGTTTGATCAAGGCTGCAGTCTCTTCTTCTCAGTTTGATATGGAAAACATACCGAGGACACGGGTAAATCTTCAAAGGGAACAGTGTACTTTATAACTTCATTCACATCACCTTGGCTACGTTGTTTCACTTTCTCAACAATAAAATGTAAACATGATTTAAGGAACTGCCTATTTTCTTTTTAATATTAGCAACTAAACAGACAGCAGAAATGTTGAGGCGGCATATATGAGCGTCATCTTCACTGTGTGGATATTTATAACAAAACGGAGCCGATAACAACTGCCTCCTTTCAATTTCAGTGAAAATACGAAACGCACCCTCTCTTCTGCTGAATATCAGTTTTAATAATCGATAATTTTAAAAGTATAACATACAATAAGTTTATACATTGTAGGAAATAAAGACGAGCGATCAGTCAATGTACCTGGATTAATCATTAACTTATCTTTGCGCTTAACCAAAACATGTTACCCGTAACTTAATAGATGTCAATGACCAAAGTCAGGGAATATGTCGTTAGATAAAGACAACAACATGAATGAAATATCACATTTAGCAAATATAGTGAGATTAGATCCAGCGGGAGATGCGTGATGAGCAGTCCGACAAGCATAGCTCTCATCTGGGTAGAAATGCTGGAGCGCTTGCCCGAGAGTGTGTGTGTGGTCACGTGATGTGCGTTTTCAGCGTTTTGGTGTGGACGGAGAGCAGTTCAGAAACGCTGGGTAAAACGCGAGTGTGGACGCGGATCGTTTTCATTCTACAACGCCGTTTTAAAACTAAAACGCACTAGTGTAAACGGGGCATCAGAGTCAAAACACACACACACACAAACACACACGAGGGAGAAAGTGACTGTGTTTACATGGACATCTGTAGTTGAATTATTTGCCAAATGAATAAATGGTGGACTTTAACTGCAGTTTGGCTCTTTCATTCAGGGAATTCATTCATGCCCCTCGCGACAAACGAGATATTTGATTGGAGGATCTGCTCTAAGCGTGTATTTTTCATGCAATGTTTGATACCGCACGGCGAATGAGAGAAAAAAACCCTCTGCATTTCCCGGAAACTTAGATGCACACGGCAGGTAGCGTCAGAAAGCCGCGTGTGTTATTCCGGTCACAAAATGCGGTGAAAATCCTACACGAGGTTAAAGTTTGGTTGTGGTGCTAACATGTTTGTACTCGGTGCAATAGTTAACTTAGTTCGATACGAACAAACTGAATAAACAAAGAGCACTGGTCACTCACTTACCAAATCTGTAGAGACAGGACAATCACCAGCAACTAGAGCCGCGTCTTTATTAAGAGGAGACTACAAGCGAATCCGGATCTCAGCGTTTGCAGATGAGAACAGCTCTCAGGTAAACAATAATCCTCCTTAGACACGTAAGTTATTGTTGTCGAGCGTCGCGTACACTGTTAATCCACACGTGACTCCAGCTGCGCTCTCACAGAGAGAAAATGAAAACAAAACTTCACTGCAGCAAACTATAAAAGCAACACTTCACGCTTGTTTTGCCAACACAACGTGGCGTCTCTGTCGTCTAAACACTGTGACAGTGTTGCTGATTGGTTTGAACCAAGCCTTACTCATGCATTAATGCAACACACTGTAAGACGTAATAAGACACACTCTGGCACAGACGTCCAGTCTGCACGCTGGAATACACGCTATTATCTCATGACCGTGACGCAGCTTCAAAAATTCGTTTCAAACCGGAAGTACGAATTTGCTTGAAATAACGCAAAAACAACCAATTTACACTTTTTAGTGAAATATAGGTGTCCTAATAGTGTTTTTAGCAGTGTGGGACACATATACCACTGTCAACAGCTCAACACATGTGTTCTGGTGTTTCGTGACCCTTTAAATATGCAAACAATTTTTTGGGGAAAAAGTGTTTATGTAAATTGAGTCCACAAGTCCACATATATGGACATCATTTTTCTCTAAAAGTACATCATATTAAAAGATGATCCTTAGATTTTTATTCTAATTCGGTTCCAATAAGCCCAAATAGCAAAGAAAAACAAATGCATGTAAAAAACAGCTTGGGCCTCAAGAAGTTAAAAACTCATTCCAGAATCCCTGTATTTTATGGCAGAATACAAAACTGTGAGCTAAAACCTATTATTTATCCTAGATATATTGGGGGAAATCCTATGTAATTTCTTTTTGGAGAAATGTAGCCTATGTAGGACTTTAACCCACTGTGGAAGCTTCTGTCACCAAAACAAACTCCTCGTATCTGTGATGCATACCTGGCAGTAAAGCTCATTCTGATTCAGATTCTAATCCTTTGTCGTGAATGATTATTTTCGCAGTAGTGCTCTGATTACAGCAATCATCAAGCATATTATTGTGTTTTGTTTTGTTCTTGTAGACGGGACACGTATAATGAGGATAACGCGCGTCAACAGGAAGTCCTTCACTTCAGCAACAGTTCTCTGGGAGAGGTGGTCGTGCAGCGAGGAAAGTGCATCGGTGAGGCTGCTGATGTGGGTTTGTGATTTAAACAGAGAGTTAATGGTAACACTTTAGTTTCAGTCACAATTAACAATGTCATTAAAACATCAGCCACAGCCGGATCACCCTGCAGCCCAAGACTACTCACTGAAGCTAAGCAGGGCTGAGCCTGGTCAGTGTCTGGATGGGAGACCACATGGGAACACTAGGTTGCTGCCAGTGGTGTAAGTGAGGCCAGCAGGGGGCGCTCAACCTGTGGTCTGCATGAGTCCTAATGCCCCAGTATAGTGAAGGGGACTCTATACTGTCAGTGGGCGCCGTCTCTCGGATGAGATGTTAAACTCCTGACTCTCTGTGCTCATTAATAATCCCATGGCACTTCTGGTAAGGAGCAGGGGTGTAACCCCGGTGTCCTGGGAAAAATTCCTTCAATCGGCCTTACAATCATCCCCATCCACCGAATTGGCTCTATCACTGTCTCTCCACTCCACCAATAGCTGGTGTGTGGTGAAGCACTGGTGCTGTTGTCCTGTGGCTGCCGTCGCATCATCCAAGTGGAGCTGCACACTGGTGGTAGTGTGGAGACCCCCCTCATGATTGTGAAGCGCTTTGGGTGTATGGCCATACACAATAAAGCAACCATATAAATACACATTACTTATATTAACTAACACTACTAGCTTAATAAACTAGCTGTTAGTGAGGTAGAAGTTGAGTTTAGGTTTTGTTTGTAGGGGCCGATCACACTGAACACACTTCTTGCATTGAGAGGTGCCTTTTTTTAATTGTTTACTAACGGCCACGACCACTTATGCGCCCTGCGTGCCTCGTGTTTTAACCGCCTGCTGCGTTGCGCACTGTCAGGTGCATTTTTGTTGTGATATTTAGTCACAGAAATTGTTGCGAGAAGCACCATTATTGACATTTTGAGTTCATTTTATGCCATTAACTGGATATGGGTTGTTGGAGCCGTACGTTGTACAGTGGCATTTATCCACTAGGTGTCAGTACGGTACTAGATAACTGTGGCTTCACTACATTGAGGAGAGCGTTGGTAGGAAGCACAGTTTTTGACTACTATATAGAAGCGTGGGTCCCACTTTATATTAAGTAGCCTTAACTAATATGTACTTACATAGAAATTTTGAGTTTGTTGCAATGTACTTATTGTGTAAATACATGTATTTACTGTGTACTTATGCTTGATTAAATGCATGTATGTAAATACATCTGTAAATAACTTTTGTAACTACATTTGCAAATACACTGTTGACCATCCCTTACACCTTAACCCACCCTTAAACCTACCCACACCACCAAACCTGTCCATAACCCAACCTCTATCCCAACTCAAAAGCACCACAAGTGTTCTCAAATACATTATAAACACAGTAAGTGCATTGTATTTATCTTTTTTGATGCAAGTACATAGTAGTTAAGGACACTTAATATGAAGTGGGACCGAAGCGTGTAATATAGATTGAATCTGGTTGATTTGGAAAATAAATAAAGATGTTTTATTTTCATGTATCTTGCCTACAGACTCTAACTTTTACGTTACAAGGATTATATAACAGCATAATAATGCATAAACACTTGAAAATACTTATCATTCTTAAGGTTATTTAGATTGTATAATTTGATGTTAAAAATGTAAATGTCCTATTAAATGTAGTATTAAATATACTGTTAGGTAAATGTCCAATTCTAAACTTTGACAGTGGTGAGGTTGTGGTGAGCAATATTACTGTCATTTTGTGATCACTTTATGCCACTGATTATGTCATTGTAAAATGACTGTAATGGTACTTTGTGAATTTGTAAATGTATATTGCAATGGCATAAATTATTGTGGTCATCTCCAAGTATTGCGCGATAAGTCAATATGTTGATTATTGTGACTTTTATTGTCACATCATCAGCAGCAGGTGTGCTATGATGAGTGAAAAGCTTAGGTGCTGAATCCAGAACTGTATAAACTACAGACAGTGCAAATACAGACAGTGATATGTACAATGAATAGGTGTCCACATGGTTGTAGGCAGTGTTGTTTCAAGTATGGATTGGTTAAAGTGCAGTGCATGCTACATATTGATGGTGTGCAGTGAGGGGTATGGAAGAGTGTGTGTGTGTTAGGGTGTGTTAAGTGTTCATCAGCCTGATAGTCTGAGGAAAGAAGCTTTCCTTCAGTCGGCTGGTGCTTGACCGGATGCTGCGGTATCGTCTGCCTGAGGGTAGCAGAGAGAAAAGTCTATGGCTTGGGTGCATGGCTGGAGTCGCTGATAATTCTCTTGGCTTTCCTCATGCACCGCCTGGTGTAGATGTCCTGGAGGAAGGGAAGCTCACCTCCTACTACGCATCCAGCAGTTCGCACAATCCTATGTAGGCCTTTGCGATTGCTCCTGGTGCTGTTTCCATACCAGGTGGTGATGCAGCCAGGCAGGATGCTCTCCACAGTGCAGGTGTAGAACGAGCGGAGGATGTGGGGCTCATTCCAAACCTCCTGAGACGCTTGAGGAAGAAGAGGCGTTGTTGTGCCTTCCTCAGCACTGCATCTGTGTGGGCAGTCCATCTCAAATCCTCAGCGATGTGGACTCCAAGAAACTTGAAAGTGCTGACCCTCTCCACTGGCGTCCCGTTGATGGTGATGGGGGTGTGCTCTCTCTTCTCTCTCCTGAAATCCACCACCAGCTCCTTGGTTTTGTTGAGTGATCTTGGTTTTCCTCACACCACTGTGTCAGAGTGTGCACCTCCTCTCTGTAGGCCGTCTCATCAGAGAGGAGGTGCACAGTATGACGCAGATATAAAGTATAACATTGCTTCAGTTTAGAGCAAGCGGCAACCTCCCGCTCTCTCTCAGGAGGCCAATACGGAAGTAACTAAAACTGCAATTCATCCGAAATTCCGCTAGTCCTGGCCGCTTCTGGCTCCAAAACAGAGCAAATTTCAATTGAGCCCACTGTTAGAATGGCCAACTTTACAGCAGAGGTGTTTACAGCCTGCTACATAAACAGATTTTGGTTAATACAGCTAATATTACCCTTCATGACAACTGTGAGGGGGTGAATTTTTTTATAACTCATCCGTTTCCTTTATATTAAGTGATATTAAGTTTGCATAATTAAGGGCGTGGCCACTTGATTGACAGCTTGGTCTCGTTGGTCGCCGTCACGTCACCTCAGCTGAATCCTGCAGATTAGCCACTGAACTCGGCATATTTATCGTATTTCTGTGTTGTTTTATGCGGCTTTACACAGTCGACTGCCTTTTGGACTTGTTTCCTACAATTATTAGATGGCATGGCATGCTGAGTGCACTTAATTGTGCTCACAAACCATTCACGTGGCCTCCGTTTCCCATGTGAGTAAAGTTATGTCCTTACATACCATCTCTATACATGTATTTGTTTTATTTAAGATCATTTATGGTTTATATTTATATTTAGAGCTGTAATACACTCCAGAATCTGTCAGATTGATTAGCTGTAGGCTCTAGATCAGTCATCTGAAGCGTTGTCATACAGTGTTATGCTGGAGTTCATCAATAGTCTCACATTAACACAGACTATATCTGAAGTGTTTGGAAGTAATTCGCGTTTTCCTCCTGTTGAAAAACGTCATAAGAACAATGTTTAGTGGCTCAGTGTGTTACAGCAGTGTTTTTAAAAGTCTAAACACTGTATTGATATAGTGTACAACCAAGCACAAGTGGTCAGAACACAAGCGAGTCGCAGGTGATGAAGTATTAAGCGTTCTCCCAAAGTAAAGTGTGTCTGAACCAGGTCCAAGCTAAATTCCAGTAGGTGTCTGTAGCTCCGCTCACTCTCCGCCTCTTTGCCCTTGTTTGGTATCCCGCCGTGGGTGTGATGACGCGCAAACAAAATGGCGATGGTTGGCCGCGCCTACTTGTGGCTTCTTTTGCGCTCTTCAGAAACCTATGGGTGACGTCACAGATACTACGTCCATATATTATACAGTGTATGGTTTAGAGCAGCAGATGCTTTACATACTGTATAGTGTTCTGTCCAATGGCTCATTTGCAGCTGGTTAGGTTATTTTTATTGACTAAAACAGCACAAATATCGGTAACACTTTAGTTTAGGTCACAACTCATGCTATTAACGACTGGTTTACTACTTGCCCATTATTAAGATATGAACTGTTGATTTGTAGTTATAAAGTATGATCTCTAATCTTACCCAAAATCCTAAACCCAACTTCTAGTTTACTAACTATTAATAATCAGCTCATCAGTGGTTTAGATATGGAGTGTTTTTCTAAGTTGACGAGGGGTGTTTTTATTCTATAACACAGGAAGACAGCGTCCTATAAATGACACCTAAATGTGCTGTTCCTCCGGCAGGTGAGAGCGAGCGACTGGGCCGCAGTGTTTACTACGCCTTTAACTCCATATCTGGAGATTTCGCAGTGGTCTACGAGTGGATCCTGAGATGGAACAAAACCATCGGGAAGTTCTTCACCAGCCAGGAGAAGGAGAAGATCGAGAAATGCAAAAAACAGGTAGAGAGACAACCTTCCATCACAGCAGCCTTCAAGGGGAACTATTGAGCAAAGAATCACTTTTATAAGGGCTTTAAACACAGTTGTGGGAATATATCCAGCCTCTAACGGTAGACATGAATTAATTGTATTTTTTATAATCATACAAAGAATACCGTGAAATTTTCCTTCCTCTATAGACCTTTTACGCAAAAACCGGAAGTACGTCAACAACGTGTAAACCCAGTTCCGGTATGAGTTTTTTGGCGGAGAAAAGGCAGCTAGAGTGTTTTCGGCGAGCCTGAGTTGTCTTCCGAAGTTAATTAAATAAGTAATTAAATACATGCAATTAAAATAGGGGAGAGCGGGGCAGAACCTAACACAGGGCCAGTTGTAACACACTTGTTTTAAATACTTCCACACATGCTAGTATGATAAAACTTTGTGTATTTACTACATGTCACAGCAATAAATTGTTTCATTATTAAAAAAATAAAATAAAATTATTTTATTAGTTGAGTTTCGTGAACAGCTTATATTATTAACATTAATTTGTTCAGGTAGATATGCATAACGGTACACACAGGTGACTAGCGTTAACTAAATACACTATGAACAATCTTACCTGCAGGTGGGATAGAGGTAAAGCTGGTTCTTATTTGCACATTCAGACTTTCCCTTTATCAATATAATTTATTTTAGGTATTATTTGCAAACTCTAAATAGCGAAATCATATTAGCAGCCAATGACTATCAAAGTACAGCATTGTTCACAGTCAAATAAACACTGTTAATGTTTTTTTTTAAGTCATGTTTGCATGGTTGTTTCGATCGAATATTCAAAGTTACATGGTAAATAATATAGAGACTTCTAAATAAACGAATGTGTGAATATAAAACCAACTTTACCTCAATGCAGGTGGGTGTGTCACGTAGTCGTGATCCATCCTTGCTGCCTTAGCCACCGTGTCGCTATCTTCACAGCATAGCCGTTTAGACTGACGTTTGTAGGTTCTGTCATATACTGACTCCCTTCTCAAAGGAGCTGTAAAGTTGTTCCAAGGAAATAAGCTCGGGACAACACCACTCTTCAGGCGGCAAATGACGCAGCCACCGCTGTAATCATCCGGAGCGAAGTGCCGGCTGCAGACATAGGTGCTATCTGTTTTACATTTAAAACTATGCCCTTCCTCTCTTCAGATCGCCTGTATCCATTTGGGTTTCAGGTTTGGATCCACAGGAAAAGAATGAAATGAAAGGTAGGGCTGTTTTTTGTTAGAAGACGAACAGCCTGGAACACAACAGAAACTGCGATTCTTCGACTCTGCCATTTTTCGTATCTGCCGCTATGAGAACAGGAAGTTCTAATGCACTACATTGACGTATTTCCGTTCGAAAAATGCGGAAGTGCGTAAAAGGTCTATTGAACATCACTCTGGGAAATTTGCTTGCGTTGCCATGATGACACTGTGTTACAACCCCTGGGCAGTCTAGGGAAGTGGGGTTGCACACTTGATCAAGGATTTTGTTCAAACAAACACTCAAAGAAAATTGTACTCAAAGTAATGACCACATACAAGAATTGCTGTGCAAATAAAGTGATTTATTACAAGTGGAGATAATTGAAACAGTGAGTGAGCTATTTACAATATTTACAATTCACAACCAAAACAAAACATAAATGAGAAAGACTGGCTGTGGGTGGCGCTAAAGCAAAGAAACAATCAAAACCAAACAGTCTTACTAGTATCAAATCCCCGCTAATCTAGTCTAATAAACAATAATGTGGAAAATAAATCTTCAACGTCCAAGACGTCTTACCTAATCTGCACTAACTATATACTTAACCAAAAATACACAGGTTGGCACTCACCCCCTTCCCTAGTGTATCTCTAGACCACAGGTGTCAAACTCAGTTCCTAAAGGGCCGCAGCTCTGCACAGTTTAGATCCAACCCTAATTAAACACACCTGATCAAATTGAGTCCTTCAGGCTTGTTTGAAACCTACAGGTAAGTGTGTTGGAGCAGGGTTGGAACTAAACTGTGCTATCTGTGTGTATCTACCAGTCTTTCTACCAAACCTCTGTAGGGAAACATGAGGAAAGGGATTGAATGATTACACGGGTAAGAACAGGGGTCCGTTCTTTGTACGTGGATTACTCAGTTAGCTGGATTTGGATATTGACGATTTGACACGATTCAGGATCGTTTCGTTCTTCAAAGCTGATCTGAGAGTTGTTGTCATAGCAACAGTTCTGCTAGGTCAAACCTGATCGGGAGCAGGTTCAATTCATATAAACAGGATTAGATCGGCTCAGTTCAAGCAAAGATAATACAGAAAGTATGTTCCGAATTCTGATATTTTCTTACAGTAGTAGTTATATACACTTGGGAAAATGGTACATATTTTTTAACTATATATATAATTATATAGTCATTATAAAATAAATTAAGTTATACATATTAATAAAACATGCAATCTGCACCCTCGAAATGAAAGTACAAAGACTGCCACCTGCTGGTGCACAGAGAAAACTTATTGATATTAACTTTTTAGATCGCTTTAGTACAATTTGTGTATAATAGAAATGCAGAATATGTGACTTTTTTTTAAAGCAATAATACATTTATGCAGTCATGAACATGTTTTGATAGTTAATATGCCAGTGATTTGATGCTTCACAAAAGTTGCAGACGCCTTTACCAATATCAAAATGCTTTTGTAAACAACCAGTTATTCTTTACACCGATTAAAAAACGGCTACTATAATAAAGAAAATCTTCTCTAAATGTAGAACTAAATACACTGATTTGCATTGAAATACATGATGAATACTCTTGACACATGAAAGTGTAAAGCCTGCAGCTCACAACAAATGTGGAAGGTTATTGCGTATCATATTTAACAAGCCGTTTACTGCTAATTTGATGTAATTTTGCTCACATGGATAATTGAATATTAATCAGATGATGTCATCACGCTGCTGTGCCGTCAGCCAATCGCTGCATTGCTGATCATGATTTCGAGGATGGATAGATCTGTCCTTCACAACACACGCAGATCTCAGATCAGTTCATCCAGACATTCTAATCTGATTCACGAACTTGTTTGAAGAACCAAGTTAGCGAGAGATCAGTTATCAAGATTAAAAGATCCAGGATCTGCCAAATCATCTTAGATCATTTAAGCGAGGTACGAAGAACGGACCCCAGACAGTGACTAAACCAAAATAACAACACAGTGTAAATAAAGGATAAGACGGACAATATATCACAACAAAACTGAACAAAAATGCGGATATAAACACAGGTTCAATCAAGCGAGCAAAAAGCACCAACAAGGTGAGACAACAAAGACTAACAAACTGCTGGCAGACAAAAAATATATAGTAAGCTGGAGTAATCTAATTGGCTGAAACTGGAACAGAGTTGTCACAGAGGAACCAATCAGCATAAAGCAGTGTCAGGATTGGTTGCATCAAGTGGATGTGAACCAGCCAATCAGGAACAGCAGTAAGCAAAACAAGGAAGTGAACTGGAGTGATAAAAAGAAAAACACAATGAGACACATAATAATACAAACATAAATAACCAATACGTGCTGGCACGTAACACACTGAATAATATTAGACTAGATATTCTTCAAGACACTAGTGTTCAGCTTACAGTGACATGTAAAGGCTTCACTAGGGTAATTAGGGTAAAGTTAGGGTAATTAGGCAAGTCATTGTATAACAGTGGTTTGTTCTGGAGACAATCCAACACTAATATTGCTGAAGGGGAGAATAATATTGACCTTAAAATGGCTTTAAAACTATTAAAACTGCTTTTATTCTAGTCCAAATAAAACAAATAAGACTTTCTCCAGAAGAACAAATATTAGAGGAAACACTGTGAATGTTTACTTTTTTTCAAAAAAATATTTGAAAAAAAGTTATTGCATAAAATCTGATCGTCATTCTAATTCTGACAGTAAATGTAAATAAATGCATGCTGTAATTGCAGATTCAGGGAGTGGAGAGCGAGCTGAACTCTCTGCTGAAGCTCCAGCATCCTCATCTGGTGCATTATCAGGCCATGAGCATCAGTGAGAGCGAGGACAGCCTGACGGTGCATCTGCTGGCTGAACACGTGTCCGGCTGCAGTCTGGCTGAGCGGGTGTCCAGCGGGTGTGCGGTGCCGGTGGATGAGCTGCGGCGACACACACAACAGCTGCTCAGCGCTCTACATTACCTGCACACTAACTCAGGTCACACGATTACGCTTCATTTATTTATTTATTGATTAGGGCTGCACAATGCATTGCAACATTTTTGTTGATGTGATGATAGTGTATGCAATATACATATTGCAGGTGTGCATGATGAATGATATGTATTCTTTTTTTAATTTTATTTTTTTATTAGAATATGCAAAAATCATGCAAATACAAGAAAACATCAACAGATAACAAATACAAAGCAACAAAACAAAAACAAAACAAAAACATCAACAATATAGTCAGGTACTGGTATGTGCGTGAGTGTGTGCGTGTGAGTGTGTGTATGCATGTAAAGGTAACTTGGCGGACAGGTCAGAGTACATACATTAGGAACAATAACAGTCAATAAATGAAGCAAGTGTCACAGATATAGATAAAACATATAGAAAGAAACCAGTCAGAGGTAGGGAGTAACAACAATGCTTATTAATGTATGATAGTAAAAATGAGAGTAAAAAGAGAGAAAGGACAACAGTAATAACTGACAACAATAATAATAAATCACAAGTGCTACACCAACTACTACTACAGAAAGTTACTTATATTACAACTACTACTGCTTCTACTACAGCTACAACCACGACTACTACTACTAAAGTGTCTACTAATACTGATACTACTACAACGACTACCACTACTGATAGTACTATTGCTACAACTAATACAACAATGTCTACTGCGACTACTACTACTACTACTACTACTACTACAATCACTTCTACTACATCTACATCAACAACATCTACTACTGATATTACTATACCAACAACGACTACTACTACTACTACTGTAACGACCACACCATTACTACTTCTGCTACTACTATACCAATGACATCTACTACTACATGAACTACAACTTCTATAATCTCCGTAACAATTATTATTATATATAATGTGTATTCTACACATTTACATTTAGCAACGCTTTTGTCAAAGCAATTTACAAGTAAGGGGGCATTCAGTGATTCAACAAGATGAGGCAATACACAACAAGTGTTGATTATACAGAGGAGCTGTTAGTGTTTAGAGAATTAAGTGCTGGAGTAAGGAGGAGTGTTTTTAAATAGAGTGGGAAATGTGTTTTTACAAAAACAGCCCACTGACCTGGAAAAAGGGTTGTTTTTTGAGATGGGGAGCGATTGTTAGCAAGTGTCTGGTCCAAATGTGCAAAACAGGTGCAAGTGTTGATTAAAGTGTCAGAGACATGAAGTGTGTTTACTAAGGGTGTCACGATCCTCCAAATCCTCGATTCGATTACATTTTCGATTCTAAAGGCACGATTCGATTTTCGATTATGAATAATTAATTAATTAATGACCAATTCATTATTTGTAGCCTACTGTTTAAACTACCTGACCTGCATGGTCTTTGTTTTACCCATAAACAAATCATACAGTAAATGAATAAAGGCAAGATACACACATAATTACCACCTGTCAATCACTTTTTCTGCGGGACTCGTGAATAGGCAGTGATCTGTGTCGTTATAATGGCGTCGGTAAAAAAGACGCACAACCAACAGGAACCAGCCAACAGTATCTGAGGTGTTCGCTAAAATGACTAAGTACAAGTGAGTGAAAGATTGAAGCAGTCCTCTGACTGCCTGGACCTGCTGTCTCGAGCGCATGGCTGTGTGTGCGTCTGTGTCTGTGTGGTCACGTGATGTGCATTTTCAGAGGTAGAGAGGAAGGAGGGCTGCTCAGAAATGCTACACGCCACTGTGGATGTCAAATCGTTGTCATTCTAAAATGCCATTTAAAAACAAAGACAGTGTAAACAGGGTCTGAGTGTGTACTTTTCGCCAGCGGATTTGCAACGTGGGCGGGTGGAGGATCGCGATGCCGGTGTTGTCTATTGGAGGAACCGTACGTAATACGTACATAGCAGAGCTGTGTGTAAACTGTGTTTTTTTTTGTCGACAACACGAACGTTGTCAACATAACTCACTGGAAATCCAAAATGCTTCCACACCGCCGACTTCATTGAAAGAGGAGAGGGTTTAAGCTCTGTTGACGGGTCTCCTGCTTCTGCAGTTTAACAAGCACTTCAACAAGCCTGTTTTTTTCCCGCTTGGCAAGCCAAGCTGACGTTGTAACAGTTTTCCTGTTACTATTTGAAATATCTACCTGTAGTAGCTATCTCACCCATTAGAGGGCGATCTAGGTAGTAAGTCTCCAATCTGCTTAAAAGGAGGTAGAGAAGAAGCAGTAGGCAGGAAGTATGGTGCCTAGCACATGGAAAGGCTTCTTCACTGCGCTGTTGTTTGTTGATGCCCTTATTTGAGGAACATTTTTGTTCTTATATCTCAGATAGGGTTTTTTGGTATCCACTTTAAGTCATCAAAACAGGACCTGGACAATCCATCCTCATATCCACAGACTTTTTCCATCCACTTTCCTACTGATTCCGTGGCCAGCCATTGATGAACTGTTTGCTGAACTTGATCTTTCATGTGATTCACTTAAGGACTGTTGGTATCTTTTTTGGATTGCTATAAATACTAGATTCAATGAGAAAGACACTTATCGAATGCTTATTTCTGTCTAATAGTGATCATTAATGAGTTGACTGCTGATCATTTCATATCCCCAGTGTGTAACAATAATTATTCATACCTGCTGTCATATACATTTCTAAATACACATGAATCTCTGAAAGTTGTTTTGTGGTCTCTCAATTTCTTTAATGTAGCTTCAAAAAAAAGTAGTTGTTACATATTTGGCGCCCGAACAAAAGACAAAATCTGATTGAATTCTTGAGAGATGCATTCTGCTTTCTTTGAGTCATGTTTTTGTTAATGTGTCTATGAGGCCATAATTTCAAAAGTCCTAACATTACACTCTATTTCAGCATTTTAAAGTTGACATTATTTGAAGAGCTTTAGTAGCTTCAAAATGGCTGCCTTGGCTAAAGAGACAGAGGGTGATGATTCTTTGTTACCTGATTATTCTTCAGAGCCTTTCACTACACATCGAGAGCCTATTCAAGACCTTATTCATTCTCTCGCTAGCTTGTACTTGGAAAATGAACCTGAAATTGGTGAACAAGAAGAAGGGGATTTTGATGATTCTTTGTTACCTCCTCCACCTCCTACAATTGAAGATGATGATAGCTTGTTAACAATGATTATGGCCACACGAATGCATAAAGTTGAAAGTAGGGTTGAAGCATTTGAAAATTCATCTGATGTTCGTTTCAAAGACATTCAGCATCAGCTGAATGAACAAAGTAATAGGATTGCTGTCATTGAGAGTCAGGTCCAGCACATGCTAAAACAGTACCAAGATCACCCCATAGATGTACAACAGCTCGAGAATTCGTTATCTACCATGTTAAAGAAGGAGTGTACCCAAGTGAAAGATACTTTAGAAACAAAGGTTCAAGAGTTGGGGCAAGCAATTATGGATTGCCTGAAACGGAGGGATGGACAATTGAAATCATTAATCCAGCCTTCTGGGTGTGCAACGTCTACTCCACACTTCAGCCACACCCTATTAGACCATGGATCTTGTCGTCCTGTACATTTTAAGACTCCTATCAAGCTAGAGTTTCCAAAATTTGGGAGTTTAGATGGGGAAGACCCTATTACATACCTGGAACGATGTGATGAATATCTGGCTGTACAACCTTTAAATGACTCTGAGATCATATCCATGCTTCCTTCTGTATTGACACACACAGCTAAAGACTGGTGGGTAGCCGAGAAGAAGAGGGTAAGAACATGGACACAATTCAAGTCTGTTTTTCTTCAATCTTTCTTAGCAGATGATCATGATGTTGAAGTGGAAAGAAGGATCAGAGAAAGGAAACAAGGGGTTGATGAAAGTATTCGAACATTTGCCTACCAGTACAGAGCATTATGTCTGAGACTGAAACCTTCCATGACAGAGCGTGAGATTCTCCAAGCGACACTACGGAACTGTAACCCAAGAATAGCAAGCATTTTAAGAGGTACTGTAACTACTGTAGATGAGTTGGTACGTGTAGGAACACTTATAGAAAAAGATATCAATGAAGAAAGATCATTTTGGAGACAGAGGCACCAAGAAGCTAATGCAAAGTCCACTGAGGGTAATAAATTTTTTAAGGGCCGACAGTCGAACCCTCACATAGCTGTATGTTCTGATAGCAGTAAAGGATCTCCTGTCACATTAACATTGCCCTTAACTATTAAAGGTCATCAATATCAAGCAATTCTGGATACTGGGAGCACTTACTCTTTAATTCAAGAGTCCTGCTGGAAACGACTAAAGTCAAATCATGAAGTTTTGCAATCGAGTAGAGGACAGTCCTTTTCTCTTGCAAATGGATGTGTACAATCAGCCTTGGGGAAGATAGCTTGGCAGGCTACCATCCACGGACATGACTATCCTATCAGAGCATATGTAATGAAAGATTGTGACTTGGCTTTTCCTGTTTTGTTGGGCCTGGAATTTTTGAAGATGTCTGGAATCACAGTCGATTTTAGAAATTCTTCCTATTCTTTACCTGAAGAATATGGGGTAATCCACTCCTTCACCTCTTCCTCCCCTTCACCAATAGTAAGTCTGCACCTTGCACTACCTCTAATACCAACACCTTCTACTGATCTAACCATTATAAAGGAGTTAGTGGATCGAGCTGATGTCTCTAAAGCCCATAGACGTCAACTAGAAGGACTGATGCTTGATTGGCCCACTGTATGCACTGAAACTTTAGGTCAAACCAACTTGATTCATCATCAAATCCATACAATTGATGAAATTCCTGTGCGAAAGAAGGCCTATCCTGTTCCAGTCAACAAACAGAAGTTTATAGATGAGGAAATAGCAAGAATGCTTGACAAAGGCATTATAAGACCTTCTGTATCTCCATGGGCATCACCAGTTGTACTTGTGCCTAAAAAAGATGGCAGTACCCGCTTTTGTGTTGATTATAGAGCTTTGAACTCCAAGACTCCTCTTGATGGGTTTCCAATGCCTCAAATTCAGGATATCCTTGAGTCCTTGTATGGAGCAACCATATTTAGCACATTAGACCTCAAATCTGGCTACTGGCAGGTAAAAATGGATGAAGACAGCATCAAAAAGACTGCTTTTGTCACCAAAAATGCCCAATATGAGTTTCTTCGTCTTCCTTTTGGCCTGCGAAATGCTGCTGCAACCTTTCAGAGGCTCATGAACAATGTTCTGAGAGACTACATGGGAGAGTTTTGCTTTGTCTATCTTGACGACATTGTGGTTTACTCAAAAACCATCCAAGATCACTTTCAACATCTCAAGCTACTCTTTGCAAAATTGCAAGACGCTGGTTTAACACTCAATCTCAAGAAATGTTCTATGTTGCAGAGGACCATTACTTACCTAGGACATGTTGTTTCTGAGGAAGGAGTACGGACTGAAGACACTAAAATCAAAGCAGTTCAGGATTTTCCTGTCCCAAAAAATCTCAAAGAGGTACAGAGATTTTTAGGTCTTGCTAGTTGGTACCATCGGTTCATTTCTCACTTCTCAGAGCGAGCTGCTCCATTGTATGCACTGAAAGGTAAGAATGCAATCTGGAACTGGACAGTTGAATGTCAAAATGCCTTTGATGATCTCAAATATGCACTACAACGAGCACCAGTATTAATGCCCCCGGATTTCACCAAAGTCTTTAGAGTGCAGACTGACGCCAGTGACATAGGACTAGGAGCTGTATTGACACAGGATTTTGATGGTGCAGAACACGTCATTGCCTATGCTTCACGTCTTTTACATGGAGCAGAAAAATCATACTCCACTGCAGAGAAGGAATGTCTTGCGGTCGTGTGGGCTGTAGAGAAGTGGAGGCAGTATTTGGAAGGACGAAACTTTGAAGTACTGACGGATCATTCTGCGCTGACTTGGGTTTTCAATAACCCTAAACCATCTTCACGCTTAACCAGATGGGCATTACGACTACAATGTTTCAGTTTCCTGGTCAAGTACCGTAAGGGGTCCTGCAATGTGGTACCTGATGCCCTATCCAGAGGTATACCAGGGCAAGAGGTTGTAGGTCATATTGCCATCTGCCAGGCTAACAAGACTGATCCTAATTTGCCAGTCAGCTGGGATGAAATTGGGAAAGCTCAGAAGCTTGATTCTTCTTTGCAAGCTCTATGGGAAGCAGCTAAGCAAGCCACCACAGATTCCAGCCGCATTGCTTATTGTGTACAGAATGACTACCTCTTTCGCAGGGTGCCTAACAAAGATCAAGGGTGTGTTTACCAACTAGTCATCCCTGCATCACTGAGAGAACAGTTTTTACACTTCGCCCATTCAAATCCACTGAGTGGACACTTAGGAAGGATGAAAACCTTGAAGAGATTACTTGACAGTGTCTATTGGCCTGAAATCCGTAAGGATGTTTGGAGCTTTTGCACCCAGTGTAAGACTTGTCAAATATATAAACCGAGAATCTCGAAACTGTCTGGATTGTTGCAGTCAACACCCGTAGTAGAGCCTGGCTATATGCTGGGAGTGGATCTAATGGGTCCTTTCCCAAAAAGTAATCGATCGAATGAATTCTTATTAGTCTTTGTGGATTATTGCAGCAAGTGGGTGGAACTTTTTGCTTTAAGATCTGCAAAAACTCACCTCATAACTAACATCTTGACAAAAGAGATGTTCACTCGATGGGGAACTCCAGCATATCTCGTCTCTGACCGCGGCCCTCAATTTACAGCCCAATTGCTCAATGAGACCTGCAAGCGATGGGGAGTAGTTCAGAAGCTCAGTACTGCCTATCATCCGCAGACCAACTTAACTGAGAGGATAAACCGAACCCTAAAAACAATGTTGTCCTCTTATGTCCATGACAATCACCGGGACTGGGATAAATGGATCCCTGAGTTCAGGTATGCCATTAACTCAGCATGGCAGGAAAGTACGGGTTTCACTCCAGCTGAAGTTGCTTTGGGACGTAAGTTGAAGGGTCCTCTAGACAGGCTGATCCAGAGACCACCTAATCCAGACCATCTAGCATATAACACCCTTGAAAGGCAGAAAGCTTTCCTTGAGCAAGTGATTGCAAAGACCAGCCAAGCACAAGAGAGACAAGGAAAATACTACAATCAACGTAGAAAACCAAAGTCCTTTGAGGAAGGAGATTTGGTTTGGATCCTCACACACCCTCTGTCTCGAGCTGCAGATTCCTTTATGGCCAAATTAGCTCCGAAATGGCAAGGTCCTGGCAAAATTGTAAAAAAGGTAAATAATGTCAACTACAGAGTGGTAATGCTTGATAAACCCAGTCAATGTGATACTTACCATGTGGTAAAGTTGAAGGAATTTTATGGAACTGTATAACTCTTTTCTTTAGGGGAAGGGGTGTGTAACAGTTTTCCTGTTACTATTTGAAATATCTACCTGTAGTAGCTATCTCACCCATTAGAGGGCGATCTAGGTAGTAAGTCTCCAATCTGCTTAAAAGGAGGTAGAGAAGAAGCAGTAGGCAGGAAGTATGGTGCCTAGCACATGGAAAGGCTTCTTCACTGCGCTGTTGTTTGTTGATGCCCTTATTTGAGGAACATTTTTGTTCTTATATCTCAGATAGGGTTTTTTGGTATCCACTTTAAGTCATCAAAACAGGACCTGGACAATCCATCCTCATATCCACAGACTTTTTCCATCCACTTTCCTACTGATTCCGTGGCCAGCCATTGATGAACTGTTTGCTGAACTTGATCTTTCATGTGATTCACTTAAGGACTGTTGGTATCTTTTTTGGATTGCTATAAATACTAGATTCAATGAGAAAGACACTTATCGAATGCTTATTTCTGTCTAATAGTGATCATTAATGAGTTGACTGCTGATCATTTCATATCCCCAGTGTGTAACAATAATTATTCATACCTGCTGTCATATACATTTCTAAATACACATGAATCTCTGAAAGTTGTTTTGTGGTCTCTCAATTTCTTTAATGTAGCTTCAAAAAAAAGTAGTTGTTACAACGTGACATGGGGGCGTGGCAGCATCAACGATTCTCGAAATCGTGACACCCCTAGTGTTTTCTGCAGGTGGTTTGTCAAGCCCACTCACCTGTGTAAGGATACCAGGGAATCCTCCATAGTCCGGGTGGTAATGGGAAGATCATTCCACCAGTGAGGAACAGTGAATGAAAAGGTTTTGGAAAGTGACTTATAGGCTCTCTGCAATGATACCACAAAGTTGTGCTCACTTCACAACCCGGCGCTCACTTACCCTGTTTACCTAAATTTGACCAATCATATGGGGCTTAGGGTTGGGCGATCTCGACCGATTTGGCATCGTAAGATGTTTAGTGTGAAACATCGCTATGGATGATGGCATTGTGGTGAAATTAATTATTTATGAATAATTAATTGATTCATAAAAATTAATTATTTGTAGCCAACCGTTTTAACTTGCTGACCCGCATGGTCTTTGTTTTACCCATAAACAAATCATAAATAGATAAAGATAAGTTACACACAAGTCACCACGTGTAAATTACTTTTACTGCAGGACTCTGGCGTGAATAGGCAGAGTGATCTGTGTCGGTATAATGGCATCCACAAACTTGGTTGATAAAAACGGTGCACAACCAACAGGAACCAACCAACACAAGCAGTGAACTGACGCTGTGACACGATACCTGATAAATTCAAAAGCCCGAAGAGTCGTTAAAGAGACAAGATTTAATAAATATCACGTTTAACAACTATAGTGAGACACCATCTTTATCCCTGCTGGATAGCTGAACCCGGAGCTGAAGCTACACACTAATGGGCGGGGTCAAGGCGAGCCAATCAGAATATCTGCTGAGGTTTTCACTCACTCATAGACTGCAAGGCAGGGCAAGTTTATTTCTATAGCATATTTCATACACAGTGGCTATTCAAAGTGCTTTACAGAAACGGGAATATAAGAGAAACGTATAAGAAAATAAAAACAATTAACAAAAAGGATTAAAAACAGATTAAAATGTGTTAAAACCAGTTATAAAAGAAAAGAAAATCATAATAGTGCGATCTGTCAGACGCAGCACAGTGCTCATTCAGTAAAGGCACAGCTAAACAGATGTGTGTTCAGTCTTGATTTGAATGTGCCTAATGTTGGAGCACATCTGATCATTTCTGGAAGCTGATTCCAGCAGCGAGGGGTGCTGTTAGTAGCTGAAAGCTGATTCACCCTGCTTTGACGGAACTTGTGGAATTTCTAGTTTATAAGATCCTAAAGATCTGAGTGATCTGTTGGGTTTGTATTCAGTCAGCATATCTGTGATGTATTTAGGTCCTAGGCCATTTAGTAATAATACTTTAAAATCTATTCTGAATGTAACTGGCAGCCAGTGTAAAGACCTGAGGACAGGTGTGATGTGCTCTGATTTTCTGGTTCTGGTTAGAATTCTGGCTGCAGCGTTCTGGATGAGCTGCAACTGTCTGACTGTCTTTTTGGGAAGACCAGTGAGGAGTCCATTACAGTAATCCACCCTGCTGCTGATAAAAGCATGAACAAGTTTCTCTGAGTCCTCATTGGAAACAAAGCATCTGATTCTTGCTATGTTTTTGAGATGATAGTATGCTGATTTACTGACTGCTTTGACATGATTATTTAAACTCAGATCTGACTCCAGAGTCACACCAAGATTCTTCACCTTATTTTTTGTTGTTTGACAAGTTCAAAAAGCCACAAATTTTACTTTGCTTAATTTTAGAAGCTTTGCTGACTTTAAAATGTCCATACCAGTGTGTTCTATTAATAATACTGAACATTACATTTAAATTATTTACACAAATAAATATGGGGAAAAAGTGGAACATCTTGAAAAAAATGCATTTATATTCAGAGTATTAAAATTTGATCAGGTATGTTGAGCTCCATTAAATACAGAGCACTAATACATTTTAATATTTAATAATTAATTAGCCCTATAACATAACACAGATACATTATAATTTTTATAGGCTATAGTGGTTTTATTCAGGGTGTATACAATTTAGTTTCTTTTAATCATCCAGTTATGAACCAATGTGAGTAAGAGGTCCACTGCAGAGCTCATCCAGCTGTCATTAGTGTAACAGGAGTGAAACTCTGAGAACTCGCTGATGTGATGACAGCTCTATTCATTCTTATTGCAGCACTTTTTGCTTTTTAATTTTAATATGTTTGTTTGCCATGCTGCAAAGAGGACCGTCTGATATTTGTACAATGCAAAGTGTAAAGCCTGTGGAAAGTGTCGCACTTTGGACGAGGTGCAATGTTGTGCCGTGTCTTTAAAATGCTATTTGTTCCCTATAAGTGAAGCCTGCGCAGAGAGGCGCGCACTCCGCAGCACCCAGCTGATCGATTACTTAGGAACGCAAGCCATAAACAGGGTAGTGCTTCCAGCCTCCGATAATGTTCTTATTGATCATGTATTTTAACTGAAATATTGTCAGTCAAACCTGAGCATTCATTTAGTTGTTTAGCGTAAAATAGGTAAGCGTAAGTGAAAGGTAAACGCCGTCAGGTGCAGCAGACAAACGCCAAAAATCACAGGAAGTGCCCGGCCAGAAGCGCTTATTCAATAAAAGTCCCTGTCCACGGAGGCGGGCCGCTGCGCTTCTTTTCCTGTTTCACGAAAGTGTCAACTGCATTTAAATGACATAAGCATAAAGCTTAATTTTTGCAGTACTTTTGAGCTCAAATTATAATAAAAATATATTAACCTTCAGAATGATGCGGGACACAAAATTCATCCATGTGGGCTCATTGATTACCCCTTATCTAAATTTTTTTGCGGCCCCCCTAGCGCCATCTGGCGGCCCCCTGTTTGAAAACCCCTGTCTTAGATCATTTAAGCGAGGTACGAAGAACGGACCCCAGAACAATTCAATTCAAAATGCCCAAAATTAATAAAAAAATAAAACAGACCCTTAACCGTGTTTTCCACATAAACAGTGGTGCACAAGCAAAGCACTTCTCTAGAGACCACTGTTATGCAAATGACATCCATGCATGCATAAATAATAGTGTCAATGTTTCCCACCTGAACAGTGGTGCACAAGCATCTGAGCGCCTCCTGTGTGCTGCTGGACGCTCGCGGGGACGTGCGGCTCTCCGACTATAGCTTGTGCAAGCGTCTGTCGGACGTGTGTAAGGAGGACATCTTCGAGCAGAGTCACGTGCGCTTCAGCGAGGACGCTCTGCCGGCGCGGGCGGGTAAGAAAGGGGACGTGTGGAGCTTCGGGTTGCTGCTGCTGGCGCTCGCCGTGGGCCGAGAGGTCAAGGAGTATCCGCTGACGGTTCCTGACACGCTGCCTGCAGACCTCAGAGACTTCCTTAACAGGTCAGGGGTCAGCTAAGGTCATAATATAATTCATACATTTAAACAAGTGAAATACATGTGCATTGCTCTCCTTCATTATTCATCATTCATTCATTGTTTATTAGTCATTTGCTTCAATCATTGAATCTTAAAGGCGGTGGAGTGTGTCAGGATGGTAATGCACCAATCCGACTGGTTTGACGAAGATTAAAGTGAAGTTGAACATCTCCCATGGCCTGCACAGTACCCAGAACTAAACATTATCGAGCACTTTGGGGTGTTTTGGAGGAGCGAGTCGGGAAATGTTTTCATGTAGTGACCTGAACACTATTCTGACAGAAGAACGGCTCAAAATCCCTCAGGCCACTGTGCAGGACTCATTCCCGAGACCAGCTGATGCTGTATTGGCTGCAAAAGAAGGCTCTGCACACCATACCTTTCAGGCCTTTCAGTTTCATTGTCCAACTGATATGTGCATGTGTGTATTGCATATAGATAGTAAAAATATAACACACACACACACACACACACACACGTCAAAACTAACTTTTATTTTGGATGCATTACATTTTTGCCCAGCACAACTCAAGATGCATTCTTGTATTTTCATACCAGGAGAGTGATGTAGATCTAGCAGTCGATGGTGAACCATACTCCATAATTGACACATGTCATGATTGTTGTGTGTGTTGTTTTTTTGCAGGTGTGTGTGTCTGGATGACGCTGACCGCTGGCACACTCATCAGCTGCTGGATCATCCGTTCCTCAGGCCTCCATCACCCAAGAGTCTGCCACCCTGCCGGGAGTCCAGTCCAGAGGGTCAGACTGACATATTATACATACCTTTAATAGTAGCACTTAACTTGAAGGGGTGTTCATAAGACTGTAATGAAACCTTTATAATCATGATATGACACAATAAGAATGTGAATGAGGTTTTATGCATGCATTAGGTGTCATTAGCTCAGATGCTGTTTTAAATTCAAAGATGGCAACTTGACATACAGATAAAGTCAGATATATTCGTCCTCCTGTGAATGTTTTTTACTTCAATTATTTCCCAAATGATGTTGAACAGATTCAGGAATTGTTCACAGTATTTCCTCTAATATTTGTTCTTCTGGAGAAAGTCTTATTTGTTTTATTTCGGCTAGAATAAAAGCAGTTTTTAATAGTTTTAAAGCAATTATACGGTCAATATTATTGGCCCCTTCAGCAATATTAGTGTTGGATTGACTCCAAAACAAACCACTGTTATACAATGACTTGCCTAATTACCCTAACTTTACCCTAATTACCCTAGTGAAGCCTTTACATGTCACTTTAAGCTTAATAAAAGTGTCTTGAAGAACATCTAGTCTAATATTATATACTGTCATTATAGTAAAGAAAATAAATCAGTTATTAGAGATGAGTTATTAACACTATTATGATTAGAAATGTGCTGGAAAACATAATTCAGGAGGGCTAATGATTCAGACTATAAACAAATGCATCACAACCTGTTTTTGTCTTTGTCTTGTCAAGAACATAACTTGTCATAAATCTGTCATAAACATGACTTGTCACAAAGCCATTATATTACATGTCAGGAATTTTATTACAGCATCAATAATATTTTATTGACCTTATTACCACATCGACTATCATTAAATGTCATTAAATATAATAAAATAAAATAAATAAAAACTATTTGAAAGCGTAATGACACTTTTTTTTTTTAAGACGAATACAGTTTGTTCCACAAAACAAATTAAGAAAAAACCATTCATGACGCAGTTAAAATGGCCTTATAACAATCATGTTTATGACAGGTTTATGACAAGTTTTGTCACAAAGACAAAAACAGGTTGTGATGTCAAGTGTCAGGTTTATTTCAAGTTGTCATAACAATGCCATATTTTGGGACTTGTGCATG
The DNA here is from genome assembly GCF_049306965.1 of Danio rerio. Classification (NCBI taxonomy): domain Eukaryota; kingdom Metazoa; phylum Chordata; class Actinopteri; order Cypriniformes; family Danionidae; genus Danio; species Danio rerio. The sequence goes on from NC_133192.1 coordinate 1,442,292, forward strand.
GATGGATTTGCTCTTCAGTGTTTGGACTGAACTGAACTTCAGCTCTGAAAACTGGACTGACACATTTTCAGTTTACTAGACCTTCTGTGTTCACGATCTACATTGAAGAAGCGCTGGAGAAATAAAGATGAAATGAATTGAATATTTGTATTTAAAATGTCCTAACTGAATGACACTTAATAGCCATGTTTCCACTATTGCGTATAAAGTGAGCTTACCAGGGTGAGCCAGGGCCAGTCACGTTTCCACTGTCACTTCCAGGGCCTGATTGGGCCAAAGCGGGGCTTCCTCTGGGCCAGCGGCCGGCCTTTTCAGCCAGCCAAAAAGGGCCAGCTGGGGCTTCAGGGCAGAGTGAAAGGGGAGGCATACTTCGCCCAAGTCTGGTAAAGATGGTGCTCCGCCATTACACTAGTTTTCTGATCGCGCACGAGTACATGCACCAAAATAATAAATAAACAAATAAATAAATTAATAAATAAATAAATAAATAAATAAAGGAAAGAAAACCATATAGCTGGTTAGTTCAAAATATTCCATAAAACACTGTATAGGCTAGGGGATATTCTGCGTATGATCGCCCCTATTTTTCCCTTTTTAAATGTAAGACTGTTGCATACAATAATAAAGTAGTTTTCATTTGTTAATTGACGTTTCCTTGCTGCGTCCTCCTTGATGTTTCAATAATGCATAATAATCTTTACACCATATTGTATTTAGACAGGAAGCAAAGTTGGAGAGAGAGAGAGAGAGAGAGAGAGAGAGAGTGGGGGTAGGGAAATGTCCTCGAGCCGGGATTCGAACACGAGACGCCCTGACTTGCTACTGCACCATATGTCGGCGCACTAACCACTAGGCTATTTCACCAAAATTAACAGATAATTTCTGTGGTTTTATATTAAAGATGGTTCGCTGGGTCATCCCTCCATTAATGGTGAGACCTCTCGATGCACGATGCCAACAGTCGGTCGGTGAGTAAACATATAATGAATGAGAACACACAGGCCTGTGCGTATAGACATATGATGTGCTGCTGTGCAGTAATGCGTTATCTGTTTGTGTCGGTTGTCTTCATTTTAATAGTTTGGTGATGACGTGATGGTGTGCTTTATCTGCCTGATTCCCGCTGAAGTGGGCGGGTTGTGTGACGTTTGATTTGGGGGATGTTCTGGGGGCCCGACAGTGGAAACGTGACGATTTCGGCCTCACTGCTCAACCTGCCTGGCGATTAGCACAGCCCGGCCCGATAAAAGCCCTGGCTCGCACTGGCCCGACAGTGGAAATGCGGCTTATGACAGTTTTTATAAGAATCCATATAATCTCATTCACATTCATGATGTGTCTTATCGTGATTATAAGGGTTTCATGGCAGTCTTATGAACACCCCTTCGAATCAAGTGTTTAATTACTCATTTTGATTCCCTCATTTGCATTATAGTCTACTCAGCTGTTGTACACTATATAGCGATTAGTGAACATCTTCTTCTGCTGTGTTTCAGACACCGGTGTAGATTTCGCCTCCACCGTGGTGCCGCGCAGCCTGCTCCTCAGCGCCCCCTTCAGTACAGAGGTGCAGAAACAGTTTTCCAGATACTATAATGAGTTCTCGGAGCTGCAGCTGCTGGGAAAAGGAGCCTTCGGGGCTGTTATTAAGGTCAGTCCTACTCTGAGCTGTGTGTGTGTGTGTGTGTGTGTGTGTGTGTGTGTGTGTGTGTGTGTGTACGTCAAAGGCAAAGGGAACCTTATTGTCAGTCAGTCTTTCAGGCTCAGGGTTTTGTTGATGCGATTCCTTAGTTCTGTTTTCCTGCCTGTCGTTTCTTTATTAGTTTCATCTGTGTTACACTTCTGTATGCGTTCAGTTCCCTTAGTCCTTTAGTATTTATACCCCTTATGCAGAGTTCAGACTGCGTGATTTTAGCCCTGATTTTGACTCGCCGACAGGTTTTGAGAAATTGCAGACAAATGCCTGAAATCACAGGCAAATCGCTGCTCGTGCACGTGAGTGACAATCACACAGTGTGAACGATCAAAGACGCGATCTGAGAGAATCGCAGATGAGTCGCCGATGCCTGCGAGATATTTGGCGTTGATTCAAATCATCCCATGTGAAATGAGTTTTGACTGAAAATAACATCAGCGATCGCCTACAGCCAATGAGAGAGCGGCATTCACTTGTGTGTGTGTGTGTGTGCGCCTGCAGGCCAGCGGGAGGTTGGGGGAGAAGTTAAAAGCGCTCATTTTCGGTTTATTTGGACCCACGCAATAGAGGAAAAACTAGTGGAGGTTTGACGTTACATACATACATACGTTACATACAGAAAAAAAAAATTGTTTATTATCAACTTAAGTTGAGGAGAAATGGCTAATTCCCTTTAAACCAGGTGAGCAAACATGTACATGTTCTACCCCATTAAAGGCTTCTTTCTCATTATGTAGTTAATAACAAAAGATATACGACGTGTTTTTGGCTGTGAGATGTAGTTTGGACGAAGTTGTCGGCGATTCTTCCTATAGTAAAGTCATGCAATGTGAAAGTCCCTGTCACTGATCCATCTTGCAGTATAAACAAAGCAGCGACGAAACGCTAGCCCAGATAGTCATGCAGTGTGAAAACATCTGTGACACGACTACTTTGAAAATCATGCAGTCTGAACTCGGCATTAGTTTGGTGTCTGGTCTTGCTTGTCATTCCGGTGTTTTCATTATACATTA